>NC_068989.1:95919466-95928065 GCF_001194135.2 Octopus bimaculoides
ATATATATATATATATATATATATATATATACTTTTTGGTCTGTTTTTATTTCTTTCACTGGAAAAGGGGACTGATCTAACCTCTTCTTAAAATGGTCTCATTTGCCATTTTTCCAAGAATAGATATTTGAGAAAATCCTGACAAGTGTTTATTACATTTTAATTCAATTGTTTAGTTTTTATTGTGTTTTACCAATTCCATTAATAAATTTCTAATGAGTCCACTGCCTATGGGTTTCAATTCATTTTGAATATAATCTAGAATTTGGATGGTTTCACTGACTTCTACTGTCATATATTAGTAGATAATGTTGGCATTTTGTTTAATGTAGAATCTCAGTGTGGCATTCATGTTCTCATGAGATTTTGGTCAAGATTTTAATTAACATATGTGTCCTTTAACACAGGTCCTCTCTGCTATGTTGGTGTTAAAAGTATTGATCATAATTACTTTTGTTACACAATGTGTTACTGTCTACAGAAGGAAAAATAGGTTAGTGACACGACATAAACTTTATATATATATATATATATATATACATACACACACACACACACACATTTAAGCAAGAATATTATTGACAGTGACTTTGAAGTTTTGGCCAGCTAAGCCATTGCCTGAAATTTCAGTCACTTTCAATAATATTCTTGTATAAGAATAATAAATTTATAGCTTGCGAAAGTATGAAGTAACCGATCAGATAAATGTAAAATTGTTTTTTTATTATAACTTAACAGAAAATGAACATTTATGTACACACACGCACACACGCACACACATATACACACACACACATATACGCTCACATATCTACAAGCTGTGACAATGAGCAGGAATTTCTGTTAAGTGTCGGAAATATTTTAACAGAGACTTGAACCAAAATTGGCAAATCATCTTGCCAGGAACTAAATACCTCTTTCTCTCTCTCTCTCTCTCTCTCTCTCTCTCTCTCTGGAAATTGTGTACACACATACACAAACATACACTCACACATTGTATAAAACAGCCTGCCCACATCACTTCTAGATTAAACTGTCTGTATTGAGATATAAGACAAACATTCTTCCATCTCATGCTTACAAACAGTAATTAACTCCTATAACAAATTGCTTGATGTTAAATAAATATTTAGCAAGTATTTTTATTTGCTTTGACATCACCCCACCTTATTTTCTATTCATTTACTTATTGTAAAATATTCATGTATTCACTTCAGTAATTAATATTTAAATGATATTAATTACTCAAAGTTCAACATCCTTCTACAATTAGATTCACTGAAGTTCATGTATCCTACATATGTATGAATGAGCATGTGTATGTATGTATACATACACACTCATACATACAAACATATATATATATCTACACACACATGCACTCAGACACACATGTATGTATGTACATGCACATACATATACAGTATACATCGTATTCTATTTTCATGGTGAATAATGTTTTCCGACATGAAGGAGAGTGGGTTGGGGAAATGGTTAAAGACTGACCTCTGTGTTGAAAATATTTCTATTTGGAAGACAAGAGAAGCAGGAAGCAAAAAGGATGCCAAGATATTATCAACAAATACCATTGCCAATATAGACAGTAAGTGGGCTGACCCTGGAGTAATTTTCAGACAGACCACTAAACATTCCTTGTAAAAGCATTGTTATTCTTTCTGATACTGTTAAATGCTTTAGTAGTGGATGGGATGTTGAGGCAGTAAAAATACCAGACTGGATAGTTTATGGAAAATATCCAGCTTTTGTTATCTTGTGATTCTGAGTTCAAACCTTTCCATGGTTCACTTCAGATTTTATTCATCTTAGGTTAAAGAGGGCTGAGCGGGGTGTCTATAGTGAAAGACCAAGTTTATCAGGAGTAAAAACCCACATTCAAAGAGGGACTTAGGGTTAGGGTTAGCATTGATAATGAATAAATTCAATTTAGAAGGAGGAAAGAAGATTGTAGAATTCATTTACTTGGTTTAGTCATTTGGCTGTGACCATGCTGGGGCACCACCTTGAATCTTTAGTTGAATGAATTGACCCCAGTACTTAATTTTTGTTTTTAAACCTTGTCCTTATCAAATCAATCTCTTTTGCTGAACCACTAAGTTACAGGGATGTAAGCACACCAACACCAGTTTTCAAGTGGTGGAGGGGGACAAACACACACATACATATAAATATATATGCAACAGGCTTCTTCCAGTTTCTGTCTACCAAATCCATCCATAAGGCTTTGGTCAGCCTAAAGCTATTGTAGAAGGCACTTTCCCAATATGCCATACAGTGGGACTGAACCTGGAGCCATGTGGTTGAAAAGTAAGATTCTTTCCACACAGCCACATACAGAAGTAGAGAAGATATTTATTCTGGTGCTATATTTCAATGAGTGGCGGTGCAATGGCCCAGTGGGTAGGGCAGCAGACTTGCGGTCGAAGGATCGCGGTTTCGATTCCCAGACCGGGCGTTGTGTGTCTTTATTGAGCGAAAACACCTAAAGCTCCACGAGGCTGCGGCAGGGAATGGTGGCAACCCCTGTTGTACTCTTTCACCCCCAACTTTCTCTCACTCTTTCTTCCTGTTTCTTGAGTAATGCTGCAATGGACTGGAGTCCTGATCAGGTGGGGGGAACACATACGCCATAGAAACCAGGAAACCAGGCCCATGAGCCTGGCTAGGCTTGAAAAGGGCGCATAAATAAATATTTCAATGAAGAACTATAATATTTCAGTTTTTTTTTAATTAACAGTTAAATGCCTCTAAACAGGTAACCTAAAAGAAATTTGAATAGCATGGGGAAATACTTGCAAACCATGCTTGCTTCCATGTTTTCAGATATTAAGAGACTGATCCATTAAGTGCCATCTCTCTGTCTTTTGCCCCTAGGAATGTCAATGAGTGCAACAATACATTTGATTACCTCATAGATGCCGTTTAACATTTAATCAATGAAAGTTCCCTCTGCAGGACCAGCCCACCTGTTTCAAATAGCACCCAAATCTCTCTCAAATCACACAATTTGCCTTCTTAAAAAGGGAAAGATGCAGCCGGTTGTATAATTCTCTATATGTTAGGTGTGAAAAATGAGAGGTTGATCATATTTGGAATGTCTTTGATTCCAGGCTTTCTGTATTGGTCTCGACCTGGGTCTAAACAACAACATTGTCATAGATCTGCTCACCACAAGGATCCTCTGTCAGAAAGTTTCCCTTCATTTATCTGTGATTAATATAAGAAGTAAAAATATATATTGAAGGGGCTAAAAAGAAACAAACAAGAAAATGTGGATGAAATCTTTGTAAATAATAATTTCTTCAAAGAAGAATATAAGACATTGATGAAATGAAGGTGAGTACAGCATTTCAACTGGGCTGGAAGAAGAATTCTTTGCCGAAAATATATGGCAACGATGCTGATGCTGATAAAAGAAGTGGCATTTAATGAAGATAGCAGTATGAGTCTGTAGAGTAGAGTGTTGCCATTTCATTATTATGTCTTTTGAAATACCTTCAATGTATGGCTGCCGTATTCTTTGATGAAGAATTGCAATGGCTTGAGTTTCTTTTAACAGTATTGTGTTAGAAAATGAACTCCTTTTATTTTTGCAATGCTTCAGGGCCTCAGTTCACCATTGCCAAATATCTTTTCACTTATATTGAATAAAATGCATAATAGATACAACATTATCATAAATTACTGCTGAATGTTTAATTGCAATGTGAATTATGTAAGATAATTGTTTTAGTGAACAAATAGTTTCAAAATTAGAACTTTTCAGATTTTTTATATGAATTTTGTCTGTTAGTTACTTAATTAGTTTTTGTTTGTTTTTTATTTTAATTATTCTTGTTAAATTATTCATTACTTATAAAATATAATTAAAACTAAATCAGTCCTTTAAAAAATGATTTTTAAAAGATTTTTACAGGCTAAAATATATTTAATAAATCCATGCTAGCATGGAAAGCGGACG
Source organism: Octopus bimaculoides (assembly GCF_001194135.2). Taxonomy (NCBI): domain Eukaryota; kingdom Metazoa; phylum Mollusca; class Cephalopoda; order Octopoda; family Octopodidae; genus Octopus; species Octopus bimaculoides. The sequence goes on from NC_068989.1 coordinate 95,923,446, forward strand.
TTAAACGATGATGATGATGATGATGATGATTTACATCTAGGAACTTGAGAGTATGTGATTCATTAATGCGCAAATGAAATTGTGTGTGTGTGTGTGTGTGAGTGAAAGAAAGTGAGAGCAGTGGAGAGAGTGAGAGAAACGATATTGAAATTAATGTAGAAGTGATTTTATAAAAGATGTGTTTAGAATATTATTTGTATAACAGCAATAATATTTGTTATTGCAAAAGTAAAAAAAAAAAGCAAGAAAGTAAAAAATCTGGTCTGATTACTAATAAATGTCACTAACCTTAAAGTTATTAGATTTTTGGTAAGAAGATATTTTTTGAAAATTTAGTGATTTGTCATTTTTATTTTCATGATATCAGTTCAGTTGAGAAAATGAAACAGTACAGTTCCATTCATTGCATAGAATGGTCTTCTTGGCTGAGACATTATGGGTTAGTCTCCAGTTACAGTTCCTGTAATATTCTGTTAAGATGAAATCTCTAACTCAATTTAGTGACAACTGGACAAGAGTGAACAGTCATAGCTGTCTGGCGATGAGGCTTGTTTACAGCCAAAGCATGAGATTCACTGCACTTTTCGTTTGTATGATTGTTGTCTTTTTTCCCCGTCTCCAGACTAGCAATGGTCACACAAATGATAGCAGCTGTTCTCAGCCTTATCTCTCCAGTTATTTTCTGTTCAGTTCATGCATATTTAGACTTTTGTCTTTTCTTGCTGGACTGTGGCCATGCTGGAGCACTGATTTGAAGCATTTACTCAAACAAATCGGACCCGGCATGTATTTTTTTTTTTTTTTTTAAGTCTGGAACTTATTCTATCAGCCTCTTTCGCTAAACCACTAATGTTATAAGGATGTAAACAAACCAACACCAGTTTCCAAGTAGTGTAGAAACAAAGGCATCAATACATATATATATATATCTGCAATGGCTCCATAACTACTGTCTCAACTATAACCTTGGAGCCCTAGTAATCTGTTACAACATTTACCTAGCATACCTAGTCATTTAGATCACCTGTGAACTAAACCCCCATATTTTGTGTGTGTGTGTACACACACACACACACACACACACACACACACACACACATATATGACAGGTTTCTACATAATTTCTATTTCTGAAATTCACTGACAAAGCATTGGTTGTCATGGGGCTATAGTAGAAGGACTATAGTTGTGCAGTGGGCCTGGACCTGAAACCACATGGCTGCAGTGTGAGCAACACACACTCAGGGTTACAAGTTTAGTCCCATTTACTCTTGGATCAATGTCCCCCACCATAGCCCCAGGCCAACAGCCAAAGACTCTTGTGTGTAGATTTGGTAGATGGAAACTGAAAGAAGTGCAAAATATCCATCTCTGTAGAGCAGCAGGTGTTATAGAGGAATAAGCTTTCTCCTAGAGGGATGCCTGCACCCATGAACTTTCCTCACATTGTATTTAGGGGCCTTTAAGGATGTCTTCGTCTTGATGTAGCAATGCAGATCCTATGAAGGTTCTGGAACACATTTGCTACACAATTAGAAATCTCATTAATTATACAAGCTCTCCCATCACAAACTGTACTATTGCTGGTTAATTATATTCAGGGATGAATATTTGATTGATCTATTTCCTGATGATTATTTATTGACAATTTAAAGTAACACTTCAACTGATGTCTGCTGATATCAAACACCAAGCTATTACCTCCAAACAGGAGGCAGGTTGTTCTATCTGAGGTTGGAGGTGGGGGACATCTGGAATGATTACAATAGTTATTAACCCCTATAATCGTCCTAGAGTCTTAAAGCACATGGTCTCTGGTTTAGAGATGGTAGGGAGCTGGTTGGAGATTTGGCTGTTATTTCATGCAGTCCCTGCCTCCTTGCTTGTCACAGTTGATTGATTTACATTTAAAGTAACTTCTAGAATCTCTTTGCATTTTTATTTATTCATTCATCGTGTTGTAATCAATAGCTTTGTTGGTTGCAGGCTTCCAATTGGTCAGCTATTGATTCACTGTATTTACTAAGGTGCAAGTGAATAATGAGGAATTGTGTTTAGAGTGACACTTTAGCTGAGTGACTTCTACTATAGTCCTAAAGACTTGTCGTTAGATTCAGCAGACGGAAACTGGAAGAAGCATGTCATATATACATAGGCTCATGCGTGGTAAGAAGCTTGCTTCCCAACCACATAGTCTGAGTTCCGGCCCACTGCATGGCACCTTGAGCAAGTGTTTTCTGCTATAGCCTCGGGCTGACCAAAGCTTTGTGAGTGGATTTGGTAAAGGGAAACTAGAAGAAGCCCATCATATATATATGTATATATGTATGCATTTGTGTGTCTGTGTTTGTCCCCCCACCATCGCTTGACAACCAATCTTGGTGTGTTTATGTCCCTTTAACTTAGTTTGGCAAAAGGAACTGATAGAATAAGTACTAGGCTTACAAAGAATAAGTCCTGGAATCGATTTCTTCAACTAAAGGTGGTGCTCCAGCATGGCCACAGTCAAATGACTGAAACAAGTAGAAGAATATATGCATATATTATTTGAAGTAAGAGAGTGACTCAAAGGTTGAGATTTTTATGCGTTAGCAACTTAAGTGTGTGTGTGTGTGTGTGTGTATTCTTGTTTTGATAGTATGTAATGGTCGTAAACAAACCTCACCAGCATGCAAACAGTGTTGTTTTCAGTTTTGTGTGAAGACCATGAATGGTCATGAGTAAATATTACCTTGCTTAGAAACATGATAGGGTTTATGACAGGATGGTCATCTGGCTGTAGAAAATCAGCCCTAACAAGTTCCATCTGACCCCTGAAGCATGGAAATATGGACATTAAATGATGGTGATGATAAACATGTGGTACTTTCTTTCAGGGTACCACTCTACTGGTTTTTCTTGTTGATGTCTACCTTTTCCTCCTTGATATTCCTCACCAATGTGTATACGCAGTCTCTTTTTCTCAAATGGGTTTTTATGACAAGAAAAAGAGAAATGAGGTGGGACCTTAAGCTGTGTGCAGGGTTTGTATTGCTAAGCAGCTCATAGAAGCAGAAGATGTTGTAGTAATGCTGTTCAATGCTTGATAGCTAATTAGACATGGCCAATGACAAATAATTATCTTTGTAGTTGATATATTACATCAGTAAAAGTAGTCAGTTATCTGCCCTTCTGTTCTAACATGTGTGACTATTGGCCACACTAGGAGTCCACCTTCATGGGTTTAGTTGAACAAATCAATCCCAGAACTTTTTCTTTTGAAGGTTGGTACTCATTTTATCTGTCTCTTTTGCTGAATTGTTAAGTAACAAGAATGTAAACAAACCAACACTGGTTGTCAAGTAGTGGGGGAGAGGACAAACACACATACACATATTGGAATAGTTTCCACATGGTTCTAGTCAACCAAATTCACTTGCAGGGTATTGGTCAGCCAGTGCCTATTGTAGAATATGCATGTGGTTGCAAAACTAGCATCTTAGGCCCACAACTGTGTCTTTGAAAGGAATCTGGGAACAGTTTTCTTCCATTCAGTCCATCATCATCATCACCATTTCCTTCTCTATGGTACCATTGGTTGACTGAGAGGTTTTATGACTGGATGCCCTCCTCCCCAACCCTTTTGGTTATCTCTAATGACTAATTGATATACAATGTAGCTAATGTAAAGCCATAAGTAATATTCAGGTTGTTGTTGTCGATGCTCTATTTTAAAAACACTGAGAACTAAATATTTCCTGCAAATGTGAGCAATAACATTGTTTTCCATTTTGTTAATTGTTTTACTTTTTCTTCGTGATAAATCATATTATTGATGATGTATTCCCTATCCTATTACTGCTACTTCTCTATTTTCAAGGGTAAATATTTGAGTGATAATTAATTTTCAGATTCGATCAACACTCCAGGTTATGTCCTATCAAACAGCAAGCTATGACCTCCAAACACATCTGCTATTCTAAGTGGAAAAGGGTGCATCTTTACACCTTGTATTTCTAGAGTCTTAGAACGTGTCATTTCCTGTTTGAAGATGGCAGGGAATTGGTTGGAGATTAGGCTGTTATAACTGGAGGCTTGTTGGTATGTCATCTTTATTTAATGTATGATTTAAGGGAAAATGAGCTGCTGTTTTTAGCCTGTCAACTGTACAGAGGACTCCCTTGATGACTCTTTATACCTTTCATTTTTAATAGAATTGTATAAAACCAAATTGAAAGGTAGAATATATTGTAGTGATTGTTTAGTCCCTGATGACCCCTGATTGAGCAGAGCCTTAAAGAGACATTTCAACCATAACCATCCCATTTTTTGCCTGGAATCACATACTCTATTATTCATAGCACGTTCAACACCTCTGTTGAAGCTCCCGTCTCACTGCAGGCAGCTTATCATCATCATCATCATCATCGTTTAACGTCCGCTTTCCATGCTAGCATGGGTTGGACGATTTGACTGAGGACTGGTGAAACCGGATGGCAACACCAGGCTCCAATCTAATTTGGCAGAGTTTCTACAGCTGGATGCCCTTCCTAACGCCAACCACTCAGAGAGTGTAGTGGGTGCTTTTACGTGTCACCAGCACGAAAACGGCCACGCTCGAAATGGTGTCTTTTATGTGCC
>NC_068989.1:95930041-95936297 GCF_001194135.2 Octopus bimaculoides
CTACAACATCACTATTCTCTCTCCTACACTGTCTTGCAACACGAAATACCTCGAGTCTTTGGTCCTCACGGCGCAGAACATTGGCAAATCTTTTCTTATCTGCTTCCCCTCTGGCTAAATAAACCTGTCACCTAGCCTCCCTTCTGGCACATTGGTACAATTCCCTGCTACCACCGTTCTTCCAGTCCTTCCAAGCCTGTTTCTTTTGTCTAATAGCCCTGTCTACCTCCTTGTTCCACCACCACGTTACTCTGGGTCGGGAGGGGACCTTACACCACCCACAAATCTGGTCGGTGGCTTTCAACAGGTTGTCCCGCAGATGTTCCTCTTTACTCTGCTCCGAGTGGGGATCTCAAGTAGCTGTTATTTAACCCCATCTTGTCACTGACAGACTTAAAATCATGGTATTCCATCCATGGCAATTTCATCAGTGTCCCATAGTTGGGACTACATTATCTAATGCAGTCAGAAGGTAGGATACAATTCAAGAGGGACTTGCCAACTGTCTCAGTCAAGCTTCAACGTAGTCCATCCTTTGTTCATCCTCTGGTAGGTTTAGTCCACTTCCTCCTTTGTGCCTAATTCAATTCTTATTATTGTGACCATTGGCTATTTTTGGGTGAAATATATTTCTGGACCAGGGAAAAATCTGATTCAGTTTAACTGGACGCTTGACATTTAATTCAGTTGCTTGAAACTCGATTCTGAGTTGGAATTTTACCAATTCACAGGGAATTAGGGATCAGAGAAAGGGAAAAAGTAGAGAGGGACACACACACACACTAAAGAACCAGGTAAGAAATAATATCCTGCAGGTTGTTGTGGACGCCTCAAGACTGCTTCATTAGGTTGCAACCAAAATATCTTTAAAATAAAACTGATTTACAAAAATCAGTGAAGGAAAAGAGAAAAAGAAGTTGGAATTAATATTTCACTCGTGTAGTATTTTAACATTTTGTAGGCAGAATGTAAGATTAACTGTTAAAAAAGAATTTAATTAATAATTTAATGATATGTCATGATAATTAAAATGTGTCGGCCATGCTGGAGCAAGCTCTGCAGTTTGTTTAATAATCAAGTGTTGGAGCCGGTAAAAGGAATTGGTGCGAGTGGTGAATCGTATAAGTGTCAGTGAAGTAAATAAGTAAGAGTTGAATCCTATTTACTTAACAAAGACATAACTTACAAAATTGTTGATAGAGAAATTTTTTTTTTCTGACTGTTGATAAATGAAACTAAGTAGATAAGTTTGTCCAAAATTTATTAAGACTGTTGAAGTAATGGTTTATTTGTTGTTGTTTTTTTTTTTACTATAACAAACTTTATTTTAGTATATTTATTTCTCATTTGTTTATTTGGTTGTGAGAGATTACTCATTTGACCAGGAAAAACTTGGCAACATTTTAAAAAGAAAATGCAAATACAGTAAGACCAGAAGACTAGCACAGTTCTTTTGGTCCAAACATTTTGAACTTAGATTAAATATAGTGGTTATGTTGAGGAGGTACAATATTCATGTGGTTTGTGATCGCATGGTGAAGTGTTCAAAGCCCACCACTTTCCTGTTTGTAAAGTTGGTACCTGTATACTTGGTAGAGTGAGCCAAGAAATTTTAGTTAGAATTACTCTGTTAATGATGAGAGCAATAACTTGGCAGAAACAGTAGGGGCAGATAAACCTGAAACTTCTATTAATTAAAATTAATTAAATACAAAATTGTTTCAACAAATGTCATCTTATCTCTGTTAGCAATATATGTCTTGAACATTATAATCCTGGTGGAGCCGATCTCCACAAATGATCAATGGTGATTTCTTCTGAAGACATGGAAATAAGAAAGGTAAAGAGGAAGAGAAGATGTACACAAAATCATTGCTGTCCGTATTTAGTCTTGTGAAATTAGACCATATAAAGTCTTTCATCAGATTGGACTATGAAGTCAGCTGACCAGTTTTGTTATCACTTGTTAAAATCCTCTTGTTTCCCCTCCCCAAGATGTCGAACCTAAATAAAACTTGACGTGTAGACAAATATGTTTTCTAAGTTCACTAACTCATTGATGTAGTGGTTCAAGGTTAACAGTTTGGAAATAATTATTAAAACACCAAAACAATGCAAGTCATGAATTCATGACTTGGCTGTACTTTAAAATTAGGTCCTTTTCGCAGTTAAAATTGGGAATGGAGAAATATGTGAGCTGGCTTTATCATTGATTAATCATCACCTAATCATCTGGTGTCCTTTTGATCTGGTGATTGATACTTCCAAAATTATAACTATAGAACAAATTTAACTTTCTACACAGAATAATTTTCGAAACCTTTGAAAATATATATTTGACATAAATATTCAACAAGGATTTCTTGAATTCCATTTACTTTGGATAAATCCCCTTTGTATATATGTTTTATTGAAATGTATATAATTGATTTTCTGGCAAGAGGGGTGAGGGTTATTTTGACATTGTTTTTGAAAACTTTTTGTCTTTCATTTCCTTTGAAATAGTCAGCATTTTTAATAGTGAATCATCTGAGAATGATGTGAGATTTTGTACATCTAATTTCCAGGTCCTTCATTGAAGGCAAAAACATAAATGTATAAAACTATGAGATTTGAAATATATATTTTTTTTTTGCTTATTTTACTTATTTCAATCGTTTGATTGTGGCCATACTGGGGCACTGTTGTGAAGGGTTCAGTCAATCAAATCAACCACAGTACTTTCTTTTGTCTTTTTTTGGATAAAGTCTGGTACTTACTCTATCAGTCTCTTTGGGTAAGATATGGGGTTGTAAACAAAACAACACCAGTCAAGTGATGATGGTGGGCAACACAAACACATTGTTGACTTCATGAGAATTTTGTATTGAGAGAACATGAGATGATTATTTTTTTGGAACTTTGTATCTTGAAGCACATCACATAAAGCTATAAATAATAGCATGTACATATTGGGTTGAAAACCCCTTTATCATGAAAGTTCTTCCTTGTTATTTATCCAGCATGCTAATAATTCTACCATTTCATTGCCTTGATGATGACGACAGCGATGACGACAACAATGATAATATTCTCCAAGAGAATGTGTATTGATCCACTTAATACTTTAAGATCTCAACTTAAGCACTAACACTTTGGACTTTTGAGATTCCATAAATAATTAACTTTTAATGAAATATTTGTAAACTTGTGTTGGGTTCTCAAGAGTTCTTTCTGAATCCCTGCATCACTCTGCTACTTTTATAAAACCAAATCCTCAATATTTTTTTGTTTTGTTGTTTCCGAATGTAACCCATTTCAGTTTTTTTTTTCTTGGTTACTTAGGGAAAATTATGATCAACGCCCCATTACCACCCTGTTTGTATCAAAATCTGTGGCATTCTGTTTAGATGAAAGCAATCGATACTTGAACATTTATTAGCTGCAGCAACTCATTGATTTTAGAGAATGGTTTTCAGAACCTCATGTATTTCTGGAATATAGTGTAGAATGCAACAGAAATTCTTTGGTGTTTAATAATCAGGTGGAATAGGAGGTACTGTGAGTAATGGTAAGAGGAGACCAGCAGAGGAAATAATATTGTAATGTTTAATTTTTTTAAATTTTCCTATCTTTTAAGGTTAACGGGTGGTGATTCCACCCCCTCATCTTTCCTTTTAATTGTTGTTCTGTGCAAATATAAGAAATCTGATAGCGAATATTATATTTCATGTTACACACCCAGACATAACATGCTATCATCATCATCATCAAAAATGATCTTTTATCTTTTACTTGTGTCAGTCATTGCACTGTGGCCATGCTGGAGCACTGCCTTGAAGGGTTTTAGCTAAACAACTCAATCCCGGTACTTATTTTTTAAGTTTGCTATTTTTTCTATTGATTGATCTCTTTTGCCAAACTGCTAAATTATGGAAATGTAAACAAACCAACACTGGTTGTTAAGCAATGGGTGGGGAAAACAGAAACGCACACACACACACACACACACACACACACACACACACACACATACATTCACACACAATATCTGTCAACCAAATTCATTCACAAGGCATTAGTAGGGCTATAGTAGACGAGACTTGCCCAAGGTGCCACGTAGTAGGACTGAACCTCAGACCATGTGGTTTTAAAGTGAGCTTCTTAACCACCTTGTCATGCTGAAAATAACACTTTGATGTATTTTCTTTAAACTGGTGATTATATCTGACCCAGCATCTTTGAGTTGGTGATTATATCTGACCCATGTTCACATTTAGATTTTCTCTCTCAAATGAAGATTTTATTCTGTTGCTGCCAAATGAAACTCTCACTCTCTGTGTTATTTTGATCCTTTTATTCTTATCTTCATATTTCTGCCCCCTCAGTTGCACCCTTTTCTCTTCAAGTCATTTGTAAGATTTGCTATGTGGCGGTTTGACTGAGCGACTCACTTTGCAACAATGTGGTTCCAGGTTCAGTCCCACTGTGTGGCATCTTCAGTTGGTGTCTTCTAATACAACCTGGGCTGACCAATACCTTGTGAGTGAATTCGGGTAGACAGAAACTGAAAGAAACCTGTAGCACATACATATATATATACATCATCATCATCGTTTAACGTCCGCTTTCCATGCTAGCATGGGTTGGAGAATTTGACTGAGGACTAGCAAACCAGATGGCTGCACTAGGCTCCAATCTGATCTGGTAGAGTTTCTACAGCTGGATGCCCTTCCTAACACCAATCACTCCGAGAGTGTAGTGGGTGCTTTTACATGCCACTGGCACGAGGGCCAATCAGGTGGTACTGGCAACAGCCATGCTCAAATGGTGTTTTTTATGTGCCACCTGCACAGGAGTCAGTCCAACAGTACTGGCAACAACCTCACTCGAATATTTTTTCACGTGTCAGTAAGGCGACGCTGGTAACGATCACACTCAAATGGTACTTTTCACGTGCCACCGGCACAGAAGCCAGACAGTTCTGGCAATGATCCTGCTTGGATGGTGCTGTTAGTGCTCCACTGGTGCTGTTAACATTCCACTGGCATGGACTGAACTCACAGAAAGTTCACAGACTGGTTTCAATTTCATGCCAAAGCCATTTGTCTTCACTTGTGCATTTCACAACTTTTCAGTTCTTACCAAATTGTGTGTTTAGGGCTTTTATTCTGCAGTCAGTTTGAAGAGAAACTAATAAAGACTACAAACTGCAAGACATTGATTTTATCTCAGAGTTCTAAGCATAATACAATACATGATGTAGATCTTCAAATGTTGAGATACCTGTAATAAAATGTCCACCATTTTTTACAAAGATTAGGTTAGAATGTACATATTTATTTTCTGTGATGTTATTGTAACTTGTGTTATGTTTCAAAGCATAACTCTACACATTGCAAATCTTCAGATATGTTTGCAATAAAATTGCAACAATTAATTCAGAATGTATCTTTATTTTTGTGACAATATTTATAGCTATAAGAGGACATGAGACTTTCATTTTAAATTTTAGCAATATAATCCCATTGTCTACTGTTTCTGTTTATATTTTATTTCTCTTCTCGTTGATTTCATTTGCTTTTATTCAGATATTGTTTAGAGCTTTAAAGTTTTAATGAAATAAGGGATAACCCCCCCCCCCCTTCATATTAAATATAATCTCCTAAAGTGAGTTTCACCTGTAATACATAGAAATGTAGTTTCGGAATCTATAATTCTTATCTTTCTAGAGACTTGACAGCATCATAAGATTTCTTGACAGCTTAAGGACAGAAAATAAACACAGTTGGAATATTATTGACAAACTTCCAGTATCTTATATACTGGTATGTTGGTCATGTATTTGTGTATATAAGAAATAAGAATTGATGCCGGCAAGACGAAAGCTTGTGGTTGGTCAAGTCTGAGAGAATCAGTTCGTGTTTTGGATTTTCTCAGCTGTACTCCACCTCATCAACAGCCAAAACTGATAGGTTTTGCTAGCTCTGGATCCCCTGGCTATATATATATATATATATATATAAGATAGATAGATAGATAGAGAGAGAGAGAGGAAGAGATGGGTCTTTGGTTAAGCAGTTTGCTTTGCAACCATGTGGCTTTGTGTTCATTTCTACTTTGTGATGTTGTTACCTGGTGTCTTCTAAAATAACCTCAGGCTGACCAACACATTGTAATCAAACAGGTAGCTGGAAAATGTTGGACAGCCATCATATATCTTTCTATTTATCTATTTATCTGTCTCTCTCTCTCTCTCTCTCTCTCTCTATATATA
>NC_068989.1:95936615-95938247 GCF_001194135.2 Octopus bimaculoides
TGTCAGTGTCTTTTACCAAACCGCTAAGTTACGGGAATGTAAACACAGCAACATCAGTTGTCAAGCAATGATGGGGGTACAAACACAAGACACAGGCACACACATACACAAATATACACATATATACGACAGTCTGCTTTCAGTTTCCGAGTACGAAATCCACTCAAGACTTTGGTCAGCGTGAGGCTATAGTAAGCATATATATGTGTGTGTGTGTGTGTGTGTGTGTGTGTGTGTGTGTGTGTGTGTGTGTGTGTGTGTGAATAAAAATAAAAATTAAAATTGAAAAATATAAAAAAAGGGTTTTGTATGATCGTGTATAGAGGAATATATTATTTAAAAGAGTTCTAACTTTGTCTGTTTTTTTATGTTTTATTTATATTCTTATAAAATTAATGTGGGATATAGAATATGGAATATATAATATAAATAGTAAAATAAAATGAAGTATTGAATGTCTTATTGAATATATGAAATATTGAGTATTGAATATAGAGAATTAAATATATAAAGGCTAGTATACTTTCATGCCTATTGCCATTCATCAAGGCCCCGTCTGACAGATGTACTGCACAGTACATCTGTCAGTACATCTGTCATTTATATATATATGACAGGCTTCTTCCAGTTTCCATCTACCAAATCCACTCATAAGGCTCTGGTTGGCTTGGGCTTATAGTAGAAGACACTTGCCCAAGGTGCAACAGAGTGAGACAGAACCCGGAACCATGTGGTTTGGAAGCAAGCTTCTTACCACACAGCCACGCCTGCACCTATATATATATATATATATATATATATATTTCTTTTTTACTTCTCTTCTGAATATTTCTTCATGCTACCATCATCATCATCATCATCATCATTTTCAAACTACAAAATTTTTTAATGGCATCATGGTTTTGTATAGTTTTACTGGTGTTCTTTGTTGTTGTTTGTTAGTTTTTTTTGTTTTCGCTTTTGTTGTTTAAATTGTAGATTTTCATCAGATTAAGCTGAATCATTTCCTTACTGTACATAATTACTCACTTTGTGGTGTTGTATATATTTCATAAAGCTAAATATAATTCTTGTGCAAATGTGTTTAGATCATCTGAAACATTTCTTTAAAACACTTTGAAATTGAGCAAAAATGTTTTCTCATTATGAGAAATAAAAACAACAAAAAAAAGAAAAGGAAAATAAAGCAAATAAGTAAATAAATATTTAAAAGAAGTAAATATATAAGAAAACCCAAAATATCTTGTAAAAATTCTCTCCCCACCCCTCTTTTTTCAATATCTGAAGTGGCTGACAAGTATTATGTTTACTGTATAAACAAACATCAGTAAGTGTATATATTTGTATATATATATATATCCTGATGGAGAGTTTATCTTTTAACTAGTTTCTTTATATACATCTATACAAAACCACAAAACCAATTCAAAGAAGAAATATATATATTTACATATTCTTATACACACACGAACACACATATATGTACCCCAACAAATATATACTTGTATATATATATATATCCTGATGGAGAGTTTATCTTTTAACTAGTTTCTTTATATACATCTATACAAAACCACAAAACCAATTCAAAGAAGAAATATATATATTTACATATTCTTATACACACACGAA
>NC_068989.1:95938265-95941723 GCF_001194135.2 Octopus bimaculoides
TATATATATATATATATATATATATGTGTGTGTGTGTGTGTGTGTAGACATATAATTCTAGATAGAGCATTTAAAGAATAATGTGTGTGTGTGTGTGTGTGTGTGTGCGTGCGTGTGCAAAGGTATATATCTAGTAACAGATAGCAAGATCATTCCAAGAATACTTGTCTCTTTCTCAATGGGGTGACAGGAATGGAGTTTGTTGCAACCCTTTGTCATATCTGCCACACCTTTGTTGAACTGTTCAAAAATGTATAAATAACTCTGACAAGTCTTTGCTGCTCTTCATTCCACACCGTTTCTTCTTCTCTCTCTCTCTCTCTCCCCCCCTCCCTCTCCCTGGGCTGTCAAGCCTTTGGAATTCTCTTCAGTTCCTCTGCTAGCCTTCATAGTTTCTCTCACAATACCTTTTTCCTTAGCCTACAGCATAGCTGTCAGGTGTTAATTTCTATACTAAGTAGCAGAGGCAGGAGAGGAGGAACAAGGGGGGTGGAGAGCAAAGAAATATGCTTGTGTTTGTTCTCCTTTTCTCTCTCCTCCATTTTCTTTTTTTTTATTGTTGGTCCATGTGTTTGCATTTATGTATTTGTGTGTTTTATCCATGAATCTGACTATACTCTTGGGTATGTAATTGCTCATGTGTACTTGAAAGTTTGCACAATTATGTTTGTATATAGACACTTCCATACGTGTGTGTGTGTATGTGTGTATGTGCGTATATACATGTGTGTACATTTTACATATCTTTGTGATCTGTATGTGAGAGAGAAACAAACAGACGGACAGACAGATGGAGATCAAGTATACTATTTGTGAAAATACTTTGAATATTAGATGAATGCACTTGAAACTTATTTCTTTATATTTCTGTCTTTCATCTACACATTGTTATTATTATTATTATTATTATTATTATTATTATTATCATTTATCAACAGCACTATCTCAATATATAGCTTTCCTGTTAAATGTCTGCTTCTAAAATGGCGAATTACATTAATTGGTTACTAAATAGCAAACGATGTGAGAGATAATATTAGCAATATTATCTATAGTCTGTGACAGGTTGAAATACTCCAAATGGTATTTATTACAAGATGCATTGTCCAGTTCTTCATTGAAATAATATGCAGACTCATAGCTGTGTAGTCTTGCTTTGAAGTCAGGATCCCAAAGAGCTTTTCCATCATTTAGACCAGGGCTTCTCAACTGGGGTCCTTATGACCCTTTGAGTCTAGATGAGATTTGGTTGTGAAAATTTATTTCCAATGAATTCCTTACACTTCTACAATACACAAAATCTCTTAATTTTTTAAAAACAATTCCTAATTATATTTATCTCATTTAGTTCGTCCCATAGGATGCCCCTAATAATATTTAATTACAAAAATTAAATAAGATTTTTAAACATGGAATGGCTATGACGGTGCACCCAAGTAAAATGGGAATCAAAAGGGGTCGACAGGCAAAAAAAATGGTTGTGAAGTATCTGACAATTCTTCAGTATTGACTCCTTCTTCTTCTTCTTCTTCTTCTTAAATTACCAATGATAGTAGCTTAAAGATACTTCTTCCCAAGCAGCTGGTTTTGGGTTCAATTCCATTGCATTGGGCAAATGTTTTCTACTCTAACCCCAAACAAAACCTTGTGAGTGGATTTAGTAGACAGAAACTAAAAGAAGCCTCTTGTATGTATGTGTATACATGTGTGTGTGTGTGTGTGTGTGTGTGTGTGTGCATTCGGATATACCTGTGCCTTGACATGTGTTGGTTGTAAATGAGCATCATTGTCATACAAGCAGTGTGGTTTGTTTCCAGTTTTACATGGAAAGTATGTCTAACCATAGGGAAATAGGTGAAGGTTGGTGACAGGAAGGGCATCCAGCCATAATAAATCTGCCATGAAGTTTCAGCTGACCCATGCAAGCATGGAAAAGTGGACGTTAAATGATGATGATGACTAAAAGTTGATATTGCTGTGTGTTGAAATGGGTTCTGATGAGGATGCTTTTAGGTAAAGTACATGATGCTGGTGGTGGTGGTGTTACTCTTCAACAATAACAACAAAAGCTCACAGCACAAAATCAATAAACCTGGCTGACTCTGCCTTTAAATTTTCTTTACTAGATGATTCTATATTCCCTTGGATGACTTCATATTCCCCTGAAGGATTCCATATTCTCCTAGATGACTCTATATCACCTTGGATGACTCCATATCCCCCTGGATGACTCCTTATTCCCCTGGATGACTAAATCTCCTGGGATGACTCCATATACCCCTGGATGTCTCCATATCTCCCTAGATGTCTCTATCCTCCTGGATGACTCTATACTTCTCTGGATGACTCCATATTCTCCTGGATGACTCCATATTCTCCTGGATGACTCCTTATTCCCGTGGCTGACTATATCCTCCTAGGTGACTCCATATTCCTCTGCTCTTAGACATTCTTTTGTTTATTTACCAAGCATGTTGTTAACCTTTTATTTCCCCTCTGACCCACCCCTTCACTGTTACACTTGTTTACTCATGGTCCAGTAAGTGAGCTTCTACATGAATGCTCAGTCTACTAGAAATAGCAGTCAAATCTCTCCCCCTTCATCCTTTGAATCATGCTTTACCTACATTCTTTTGAAAAGACAGTCATTGAATAAATGTGATTTTTGATACAGACTTCTTTGGAAAAGGTAAAAAAGGAATCCCAAAACGTGAGGTGATCATGGTTTCTCTGCTTTTCCCATCAAAAGTTTGTTGATCAGCACTAATTGTCTGACCATTAAATAGCTCCAGATATTAATTTCTCTCTTTTAATACTCTCTTTTTGCTTTCTAATGTTCTGTCTCTCTGTATGGTCCAAGCACTTACCCTGTAGCAAGGTTGTGAAAGTGGTTTTCCTAAAATAGAAAAGGCCCCCACCTAATCTTGTATGATGACAACACTAGTCATTTATTATTGAAGAGCATTGCCAGAGTCTATCGATGTCTCTGACTCTGTATATGTTATAGTATTTAACTCCAACCTTTTACATTCTTCTGCATTAAAGTGCAATTGAGATCAACTTTGTCATTCATTCTTCTGACAGCAGGAAGACAGGTCAATAAAATATAGTATCAAACAAGTGGTACTGAAGATTTTGTGAGAAATGCATTCATTGTACTGCATAGGTGTGTTAGTTCTGTACACATTCTTCTAACAAGAAAAATAAAACCAAAACCAAAGGAAGAATAGAGTCTAAAACAATTGTCTAAAGTATCACATACTCACCCCAGCATTTTACGAAAATTATTTATTCTACTTTCTACAATTTCATATTGAATCGATGTTTGATTATCCTCCCAACAGGTTTTTTTTTTTTTTTCCACATCAGATTGAAAGAAGTAAAATGTTTCTAGAATTATATCGGAAGATTTACTGTTAATACATTCTTTGAAAAACATTAACTTTATGAACTTGTAA
>NC_068989.1:95941733-95942500 GCF_001194135.2 Octopus bimaculoides
GCTTGTATTTTCAACAGGAAAACTTTGCACATTACCAAAGTTTCTGTTATAGAAGCATTATTCCACAGATGAATTTGACACCAATATGTCTATTGATCTCAAGCAAATGCCCATGGTGATTTTTCAGTAAAATACAGTATTTAGTTTTAAATAATAGGTTTAAAGTTGCAATAATATTAATACTTTGTGCTGGTTTTTCTGACTGGTTTTCTCTAGAGTTGATGTTAACAAAATACTAATAATGATAATAAATACATAAAAGTCTTTGGAAGAATTTAGAAAGGCAGGTGTGTGTGTGTGTGTGTGTGTGTGCATGTGTACACAGTGTAAAATGAAAGAAAGAAAATTTCTATTCAATGATTTATTTGATTTGTATGTGAGTGAAAGAGAGAGAAGTGAGAGAGAAGTGAGACTTATCAATGTTTAGTGTATCACTGTCTCTATATTTTTCTCTCTACCGATTCTTGCTCGTATTTATCAGTTGATTTCTCCATTTATTTATCTTAAGAATCCATCAGTGATATTATCTTCTTTCTTTGCTAGTGTTTGCTCATGAAATGTTTTCGTTTCCTTTTGCTTATACAGCAACATTCATCTAATATTTAGTTGTATCGTACCTATCAAACTCTTCAATGTTTCTGCTAAGTTACTACAAAAGAAAATAGCCACCACTTCACTAAGTTTCTCTCTCTCTATCTCTCGCTCTGTATGTATATATATATATATATATATATATATATATATATATATATATATATATATATATA
>NC_068989.1:95942765-95946820 GCF_001194135.2 Octopus bimaculoides
CAACACACTCATACACACACACCTACACAATTAAAAAAAATGCAATTATTTTTTTTATCTCTGTTTTGACTTCTTCACAAGTAATACAATTAAAAGTAGAGTCTTGCTATTTCTCTTTCTTGTAGACTTTTTTTGAAAACAAAATTCTTCCACTACTTTTCTTTTGTCTATCTTCCTTTCTATTGTCTACTCCCCCCCCCTCTCTCTCTCTCTCTCTCTCTCTCTCTCTCTCTCAATACAGGGTAAAAAGACTTATCATATTTTTTAATTTCATTAAATATCAAAAAGTATCCCTGGGCCAACCTTAAGTTATTATTTCCAATCGTTGACTTTGCAATGAATTAATCATTTCTGGAAAAAGGAAGAAGGGGAAAAGACCAAAAACAAAACCACTTCCAATGACCATTTTTCTTTTATTTTTTTTCAATTTTATCTGAAAGTGTAAAAACACGTATATAATCATTAGACTTCATGATTTTCTTTATCATTTCTTGAAATTCTCCATGTGCAAAAAAAGGAAAAGCCAGAAGAATGTTTATCTTTTAAATTATTGCAGTCTCCTCTCTCTCCTTTCCTTTTTTTTCTTTTGTCTCTCTTTCTCTCTTTCCTTTTTCTTTTGCCTCTTTTTCTCTCTTTCCATCTCCCTTTTTGTCTTTGACTTTCTTCTTTGATTTCCTCCCACAATCTTTTGGAACTTCCTTATCTTCAAATGCTCTCTGTAGAAAGTAGTTCTGGAACTGTTGTTGTGAAGGAGGCAATCTGGCAGAATGCGTAACACATCAGACAAAAGGCTTAGCAGCAATTCTTCTAGTTCTTTATGTTCTGAGTTCAAATATCACTAAAGTCGACTTTATCTTTCCCCTTTTTGCAGTTGGACTGCAAAAAGAGGAAAGATAGAGTCAACTTTAGTATTTGGAACTGAAGATATTATTTATTAAGTTTTATATTTTGTGTGAAAAATTATGGCAATTCTACCTTCTTTATTAGCTTTCTTCCTTCCATCTCCCCCCTCTCTCTCTCCCTCTCTCTTTCTCATACATATATATATATATATGTGTGTGTGTGTGTGTGTGTGTGTGTGTGTGTGAAAGAAACTGGAATGACAAAGGAATCGGAAATTATACCATCAACTCCATGATGACATAATTCTTTATTCTTTGTCATTTTAAATTCTTATTCCTATTCTCTACTCAAATGACACTTCGTTCTCAAGGATATGTGTATTGAGTTCTAACACCAGGTTATTGCAATTGCTTTGCCTGCCTAAGCAAAATGATAATAATAATAATAATAATAATATGCATATATATATATATAGAGAGAGAGAGAGATAGAGAGAGAGAGATAGATAGATAAGAGATGCAAGTGACTTGATCTGCATCTGATGCAGCACAAAGTTTTGTCAGTGAACAGGTCGCAATTTCAAAGTGGCGAAAATATTTTGACACAAATTAAATTTCGATGTTGAAGTGAAACTAACAGTTTTTTGTGTATTCTTAAATGGCTTACAAACATCTTACTTTGCTGCACTTGTACATATCTATATCTATATAAATATATATAGGATTAGAAATGATGTTTCGACTATATATATATATATATATATATATATATATAATGTGTTTGCTATTTCTTCTGGTTTCTGAAAACACCCTTTCATCACTGTCTCTAGTCTCTTCTGACTTTTCTGCTCTCTTTTTTTCCCCCTCTTGTCAAAGCTAATGCCATTTATATATTTTCCTTCAATTTGTATTTGTACACTCTTCTATTATTCTCCGAACACTCAAAAGTGAATTATTATGTGTCCGATATAGATCCAGTGAAAGATGAGTTAATTGTAGAGGTTACACGGGGCCGGGAGTGGAGAGGGGTGTATATATACAACAACATCAAAATATTATGATTGGGTGTCACCAATCTGTCAGAATGATCTGCTATCTCATCTCGATAACCATCACTTCATCAAAGCTACCTTGACATTGATAAAGTCCTCACAAAGTAGCTGTCAGTGGACCAAGTATGTTAATAATGAAAGTAGGAAACTGTCTATTGGATATGTCATTCTTCAGATATAAATATTTAATTTCCTCAGCAGGAAAATGTGTCTGTCTATATTTTCTCCCTGTCTTTTCTTCTTCTTCTTCTGCTCTCTCTCTCTCTCTCTCTCTCTCATATATATATACTTACATATGTGTGCAATAGCTAAAGCACACACATATTTATATAACATTTATACATTCATGTACAAAGATTATACATACACATATATATTATAGAGTCAAGTTCTTTGCAGAAGATAAGCATGGCTTCTAAATGTAAGCTTCCTAGTTAATAATGTACCTGTTGTTGTACATATTGGTATATTACTTCAAATTTCATGTCCTTTCAATAATTATTGAATATATTCTTTAATTGCGATTGTCTTTGATTTGACAGCCTCTTTTGCAAATCTGTTTCAGTCCGTGCGGTTCAATGTTTGTTGTGAAAATCTTTAATATTTTCTAAGATTGTTGTTTCGCTTCTAAAATAACACTTTGAAATTAATGATATGGGTTTCTAGTATTGTTTGCACCATTTATTGGCTTTGCCATGCGAAGGTGCATAGCCCAGTGGTTAGGGTTTGCAGTCATGATTGCAAGATTCAGGTTTCAATTCCTGGTTCAGGCAGTGTGTTGTATCTTTGAGTAAAACACTTCACTTCACATTGCTGCATTTCACTCAACTGCCAAAAATGAGTCCCCCCCACCGCAATGGGTTGGTGTTCTGCTCAGGAGGAATATTGTATTATTGGTCACATATATACTGTGGAAACCAGGAAAGTGACCCTATGAATCCCAGGCCTTGTGACGGGGGTTGATGGTGATGGTTCCACTATGGTCAACGGCTGACCACTGCCTTGGGAGTGAATTGATAGCAGGAGATTGTACGAAGGAGTATCAAAAAGTTCCCAGTCTAGTTCTGTAGTGTCCAACAGATGGCAGCACATGGTTGCACATGCAGTGAGAGCTAGTAGTGATCCTCACGAGGCAGTGTGCCGAGATACATCACAGTGTTTACTTTGCAAGTCGTAAAATTTGTGTTTTTGTGATCCCGTGTCTGCTGTGGTCTGTGATTTTTGTCATGGACAGGAAGATGGAACCAAAAGCCAGCGTGAAATTTTGCAAAAAACTTGGTAAGTCTGCTACAGAGATATTGAGCATGCTTCAGTAAGCTTATGGTGACAAGGCAATGTGTCACACACAATGTTTTGACTGGCATCGATGCTTCAAAAGCAGAAGAACTTCCCAGGAAGATAATGAGCAATCTAGAAGACCTGCCATGAATGTCACCCCTTGAAATGTGGAGAAAATTCCTCAGTTTGTGCATGAGAATTGTTGGAGGACAATCAATGATGTTTTGAAGCATTTAAGGGAAGACATTTGGTGAAATTGACCAAATCTGTGAGGCACAAAGAATTGGATTCTTCATGGCAACAATGCACCCTGTGACTGAGATCTCCTCACTTGTGAGTTTTTCACCAAGAACAATATGATATCACTTTGCCCTATTCGCCAGATTTAGCACCTGTGGACTTCCATCTCTTCCACAGGATGGAAATGCAGCTCAAAGGTTGCTATTATAACGCTGCTGTCAAGATCAATAGCAAATCGCAGAAGGTCAGTCCTCGACTCACTCATGGATAATGACTCCCAAGCCAGATTCCAAAAGAGGGAAGAATGCTGGGACTGGTGTATTGATGCACAAGGTAACTATTTCAAAGGAGATGATGTTAAAGCACAGGTAAATAAGTTCTTTTCTTACGAAACATTACTAGTCCAGGAACTCTTTGATACCACCTCATAAGAAACTTGTGTGTGTGTGTGTGTGTGCGTGTGCGTGTTCCCCACTACATCATTTCTACCAACTCATAATAGTGTGTGATGAGCAACAAAAGGAGTAAAATTAAGGAGTGCCGTATTCAAGAGAGCTGAAGTATGCTTCTAATCATAAATGATAGCAAAAACAAGAGCAACACCTGATTTTAGTCTTTCCAACAATGGCCTCCCCCCCCCCCC
>NC_068989.1:95946957-95949203 GCF_001194135.2 Octopus bimaculoides
GGGGGGGGGGGGTAGAACTGTTGCCTGAAAGAAACTTTACAACTACAAACAATGTAATATTGAATTTCATGAATAAAATCATGTTTAAAAGCAAAGAATAGTAAAAGCAATGAAGAGTGACTTTATATTTTTGTTTCCTTTCTCCTTTCAAAATAAACACATCAAAAGGTTTTAGGCGTAGGTCTATTCTATTTATTTTTATCATTTTGTCTTTCCCTTTCTTTGTTTGTGTTTTTTTTTTCCCACTAAGTATATAGACAATATGTTAAATGTGTCTCACTGAAGTTATCTTTATCTATATTTCAAAATAGTTGTAAAACTTCAAGAAATACTATTACATCAGATGTTAGTCATACAATAAATGAACAAAAAAATAAATAATAAATAAAGCAAAGAATGTGATAAATCACTGAAATATACTCTAATGCTGGAAGTATTAGAAAAAAAAGCTCCCTTTTAAATAAATTTCCAATGATCTTAAGGTCAGTGTCCATTCCACAGTGTCCAGTTAAGTGTAGTTTGAGAATCTCGGAAACCAAAGTTCTTTATGATTACAATTTTCTTTCTTTCTTTTTCGCCTTGGTTTCAATAGTAAAAAAAAAAATCTATTTCCACAAGTGTAAGACTATAAAAAAACAATCTTCAAGCATATGTTATCTTTCTTTTTTTGGTGCTGACAATGTAATAAAAGACAGTAAAAGAGCATCCATTATTGTGTATATAATTTATTTCATTTCCCTTTTTTATGGCTTTCATTTTTAGCTTTTTTCCTTTCATTTTTACCTTTTTCCTTCCCATATTTCAATATTTCTCTCTTTAATTTCACTCTTTATTATTCTTCTGATTTTTTTTTTTTGTTACATTTCAAACTATTCTTTTATATCTTTTATTAGATTAATTATCTCTCTGTCTTGTATTGTCTTCATAATAATCCTTGACATTTTCTTTCTGTTGGAGTCTTTTAAATTCCTGTACTTTGGTTTGTTCTTCCCAAGACTTCAGTTTTATTTCTCCATTTGTCATTGTTCCTGTCATTCTTTATGTCCTTTCCTAACCATTCTTTCACACATCACTTCAGTCAAACTGGAGAATATATCTATGTTATTCTGCATCAGTTCCTTTATCTTCAGATAGGTTTGCAACCACAAAGGTGAGGGAACCAAAATTTGATTACACCTTGCTTCTTTTTGCAGAAGGAACTTCCATCTGTGTCTTCAATTATTGAAGAACAACTCGGTAGCAAAATGCTGTGCCCCACCCTGGGCTCTTGCTTGGCATCACATGAATGGCAGAATGTAAATAACAGGCTTAAGTACATAATCTAGTCAAAGGCCTTGGCTCACTCACTCACGTCTTCCATAGATTTGCTTGAGAAGAGCTGCTGCTACTACTACTACAACTACTACTACTACAACTACTACTACTACAACAATTACAACAACAACAACTACTACTACTACTACTACTACTACTACTACTACTACTACTATTACTATAACTACAGCCACCGCCTCAAGATTTATAAGACCATAAAGCCATTTAAGTCAATCATACATTGTTTTGTAAATTTGTTTCTTTTTTGTTTTTACCTTGAAATGTGTTGTATACACACACACACACACACACACACACACACACACACACACACACACACACGCAGATATGGAAATGTATAATAAGTACAAGATGCAGTCTACATGATTTGTTATGTCATGCCTTTGCAGCATTGCATCCTCTGCAGTGGATATTCCAGATGCAGTTGGATGCTGAATGACAACAGATCTTCAGAGGAACACTTTATTGCATTATGTTTACACAGATCAAATGCTTTCTCTTGATGGTAATAATCTATGTGGTGCTCTAAACTCACCAGCAGCAGTCATACATCTAACTATACACACAAGAAGCACACACACACACACACACACACATGCTTTTTATATATATGTATATATATTACATATGTTAATAAAACTGTAGCCAGAATTCTGTGACCTTACATTTCATGGTGTCAATATATGTATTTTGTGAACAATTGTTCAATCACAGTTTGCTTCCGTTCAAAAGAACCCTAGTTGAACAATTCTGGACAAAATACAACGATGACAATGATAAAACCTAAGGTTTTCAAATTTTGATGCAAATTTCATTAAAGAATTTGTACTTCTCTCTCAGGCTTTTTTACTTTCTCTTTCATTTTGCTATCATTAACACACACACACACACACACACACACACACACACAC
>NC_068989.1:95949213-95950759 GCF_001194135.2 Octopus bimaculoides
ACACCCACACACACACACACACACACACACACACACACTCTCTCTCTCTCATGCTATCTTGTGCATTCATTATCACAGTTAAAATCCAGAGTAATTGCAACCATAACAGTGACAAAGAAATGCTGCTTTCTTTATGTACTTTCTTTAACCCATTCCTGACAACCTGAAGAAATTTAGGTTAAGGGCAGAATCCAGCATGTTATCAAACTAACATTTTGTTTGAAAAAAGTTGGTTAGGAGTTTATATCAGGTCATTAAGAATGAAATGTCCGATTTTCTTCTGCACCAAGTTTCACAGTTGTTAACTCTAATGTTTTATCCTGACAATTCTTTGTTCTACAACACTGAAGAGTTACATCATCACGTTTCGAAATGCAATTCTTGGTGTCTGATTATATTGTGCATTTTTTTCTTGTAAATCAATTTTTGTGAACCCATGAATAGATCAAAAATTTGTGTTGTTTATGAATACAAGTCCTGTCATGGAACCAATGCATTCCAGACAACTCAAAACATCAATGAGGTGTTTGACGAAGATGTGGTGAATGAGCTCACTGTATGTCGTTAGTTTGAGAAGTTCTGCAAGGAAAAAAACTTCAAATCTGCAGAAGATGCAAAAACAGCCTTTTGTGATTTCATCACCTCTTGCTCTCCAGCATTCTTCACTGCCAACATAAATAAGCTGCCAATAAAATGGCAAAACTGTGTTGATAATTTAGGTGCATACTTTGATTAACTGCATTGCTTTTTGTTGAGATAAAGTAAAATAAACTTCCAGTTCAAAATCAGGCATTTCATTTTTAATAACTTGATATGCTGTTTAACCCTTGGTTGATTTTGACCAGGGGATGTCTTCCTCTCTCCTTCCCACTTGTCTTGGACACTTTGAAGATCTGTAGGCACTGCCCTCTCTCCTCATTAAAAGATGAAAAAAGAAATGTCAAGCATCCCATACTTTTAGACAATACACTTAAAAATAGAAACAAAATATGATGAATTAAGTTTTGTTTGCAATCAAATATTATATTATGTGCCACCAGTCACATGTCTAATTAAATCTTTTCAGATCTTAAGTATATTCCATAGTTAAATGTATTTGTAAATTGATGAGATTTCACTTAATTTCACATCACACTTAAAGATTCTCATTGAAACACTAAAGATTTGTGACACATTGTTTTGGAAAAAGAAACCCCTGATTATAAACAGTATTTCTCTTAAGTGCTGCCTCTCGATCTCTTCTCTTTAGGACTAGTGATGGTGATGGTCATCAGGAAGTACCACATGACCATCATACTGCTAACTGTGGCTTCACTGTCTTCATCATCATCATCATCATCGTTTAACGTCCGCTTTCCATGCTAGCATGGGTTGGACGATTTGACTGAGGACTGGTGAAACCGGATGGCAACACCAGGCTCCAATCTAATTTGGCAGAGTTTCTACAGCTGGATGCCCTTCCTAACGCCAACCACTCAGAGAGTGTAGTGGGTGTTTTTACGTGTCACCCGCACGAAAATGGCCACGCTCGAAATGGTGTCTTTTA
>NC_068989.1:95951058-95953834 GCF_001194135.2 Octopus bimaculoides
TGGCTTGCCGGGTCTTCTCACGCACAGCACATTTCCAAAGGTCTCGGTCAGTAGTCATCGCCTCGGTGAGGCCCAATGTACGAAGGTCTTGCCTCACCACCTCAGCCCAGGTCTTCCTGGGCCTACCTCTTCCACGGGTTCCCTCAACTGTTAGGGTGTGGCACTTTTTCACGCAGCTATCCTCATCCATTCTCACCACATGTCCATACCAGCGCAATCGTCTCTCTTGCACACCACAACTGATGCTTCTAATGTTCAGCTTTTCTCTCAAGATACTTACACTCTGACGGGTATTCACATTGACATTACACATCCAACGGAGCTCCTAGGGCAGTGACCCTCATCATAGATGCAGTCATGCTTCAGTGCTTTGGTCTGGCATCTCATATGATGCAGTCCGGTTGTAAGGTTTTTTCTCCTTGCAAACTCTTCTATCCAAGAATTATCATTTCCTTTTTATCAAATCCCAAAACTGGCTTCTTCTATTACTCTCTGTTTATTTCCAATGAGATGGCACCCGACTCTGCCTCATTTTCATAGAACTGCTAATTCTATTTTCTGTTTTATTCTGTTTCACAAAACACAGAATTAACTCTTTCATTACCATATTTCTGTTAAAGCACATTGCTATGTTTCAATGAATTTTGAAAATAAGTAAGAGTTCCATAAAATAACTTTGTTATTAAGCTGGTATATCAATGAACATGAAATTCTGAGGAAAAATTTTAATTATCTTCACTTTAACCTTTTCACTATTTCTGTTGAAATATGTTGCCTTTGCTTCAATTAATTTTCAAAATAATGAAGAATTCTGTCAAATGAGTTTGTTATTATTAAGCTGGAACATAAATTAATGGAAAGTTTTCGTTTAGATCATTTTCAAATGGGAGGTTTGTATCATACAACCAGGAGTGGTCTAAGATAGGTTAAATTCAAAAGGATTTAAATATTTTACCCTTTTTAATTATATGACTTGTAATTATATTCCATTCTTAATTTCCAATTTTGAATTTCTTAATTCTTTCAACTTTATCCTTCTTTCCCAGTGAAGTCAGTTTTGCTTTACTTTCTATTTTAATTCCCATTCTACCTTCCTTTCATTCTCTTTCATTTATAACCTTATACATTTCTTATTTGGTTTCTCCAAATTTCTTTCGATATTCCACTACAAGAATTTCACCTACTGATTTATTTCAACTCTTTTTTGTTTTTTTTTTTACTTCCATCTTAGTTGCTAACTTTTTCCATGTAATTTCTATTCTTTTAAATCTATCCTTTTTTCATCAGTTCTATTGAGATGGTAGAAGCATCTTTTTCCTATCATCTCAAACTACTTCAGGACTCTAATACTCTTTGCAGTTGACAAAATAAATCAGGAGGGGAAAAAAAATAAAACATTGAAGATTCTGGAATAATAAGATTTTTGAGGAATGTATATTCTGATGATATATCAGACCAGACATTTAGAGGATTCTTCTTGAAATTCTTTGCACTTTATCGCAGAAGCAAACTTAACCAATACAAGAATCAGAAAACCCAATCTGAAGACTAATTAAGTGTTCACCAAATATCATTCTAAATAGATTAGTTTTGCATTCTCTCTACTGAATTATGGTAATACATACACACGCACAAACACATATATGTGTGTGTGTGTGTGCACATAAATACATAGACACACACACAGACAATATATATATATGTACACACAAACACACACACACATATTGGTAGATGAATTTTTTTACTGCATCTCTGTGGAGGCCCAGTGAAGTAAAGTAAGGATGTGTAATCAGAAATGTAAAAAAAAATCAGAGAAATGCAAAACAAGTTAATAATACAAAAGAAGTAGAAAAGACTAGTAATTTGAAATTGAAAACAAAAAAAATATTAAAAAATAATTATCAAAACAAAGAACATTACAAACACTTCTCCCCCACCCCCAAAAAAGTGAAGATTGACTTCAATAGGAAATTGAAGGATAAATAAAAATTTATTGAGTATTCTGAATTACATTTGGTTAAATTTGATGCAGGAATAAAAGAAATAGAAAATAAATAAAATGATGATAAAATCCTCTACAAATTTTGAGAGGAAACACACACACACACACACACACACACACACACATACACACACATACACACATGCATACACACTAATGCAAAAATGATGAGAGAAACTGAAGAAAATATATTAACAAGAAAATAAATATTTTGAGGATTGTCAACATTTTTTATTCTCATTAACTGCTCTTGTTGGTGCTATTCTACAGCTCAATATGGTAAATAATTTCAGCTAAGAGTTTCATTTTTCTTTTCCTTTATTATGATTTTTTTTTTCTGTTTTGAGGATGGTGTTTTCTTCTCTTTTCTTTCTTTTGTTATCTGGGATTCGGATAGTTTTCCATTTACATCTTACTCTTTATTAATTAGATGAAAATGAACTTTTTTGCTGTAAGGCTGTAGGTTAAGATTTGGATTTTATAACTTAACTATATACATACCTCTATATGTGTGTGTGTATAGCCAGTCCTCAGTCAAATCATCCAACCCATGCTAGCATGGAAAGCGGATGTTAAACGATGATAATGATGATACATACATATATATATATATATATAATTTGAAGATTTTGTTGCTTAGTTTCAAATTTTATTCACCAAATCTCTTGATTTTGTTTTTGGTTTTTACCCTACCAAATTCTGGTGCCTCAAACATTTTAAGTACCCCATTTAATCTTTTGATTAAATCTATATTATTATATATATATATAT
>NC_068989.1:95956022-95973631 GCF_001194135.2 Octopus bimaculoides
CACACACACACACACACACACACCATATATGTATATATGAGCATGGAAGAAAGGAAGCATGTTTTATTGCATTTTTTTTCTAAATTCCAAATGACTCATTTGTGAATATTTTTTATGTAAATTTGCAGGAAATGATTATGTAGGGTTGCAATTTATAATCCATGATACGAATGTCATACATACACTGTTTTTGAACATGATGCCAGTTAAATCAGAGATGGCTATTTTATAAACATAAATATAAAGATCAACAAATGTGTGTGTGCATGCATGTCCATGCATGTGAGTATGTGTTTGTATGTATAAGGCTTCCACACAGTCTCTGTTTAACAAATTCACATCTTAACCACACAGTTATGCTTCAATACATTTTTAACCACACAACTCTGCCTACATCTATTCTTTATACCAACTGTTTTTTTTCTTTTTTATCTTTGTTCTCTAATATGTAATCTGAAGTCACTCAAAATTGAGATCAAATGATTGTTGAAAGTGTATAATCTCTCTTGTTTTATCTTTTGGGAAACTATGTGTTTATGAATTATAAAGTTCTTTCCATTTTTATGCTACCATTGAGTTACTTATTTATGGAGATTGCTAACGATAGCAGAATAGAAAATTGGTTAAAAATTGCATTTACAAATTTGCCATCTACATAAAAGAAAAACCTGATTATGATATAGATTTTGGGGGGAAAAGGAAAAAAAAAAATAGTTAGAAAATGTCAAAAAGAAAGAAATTGTATGATAAAACATAGATTTGAAATTAGAAATTCGATTAAGAAAAACAAAATATTTCAAATTATGGTAATCTCTAAAGTATGAAGCACCAAGAAAGGATAAGTTAATAGAAAAACAAGTTGGTAGGCGAGAAGAGGTGGGGTGTAGGAATCAATATAATTTCAAATATTCCCCTCACAAAAAATGTTTATTAGGAGAAAATTCTAATTACTTGTCTACAGTTGGTTCAAAAAAAAAAAAAGGAATCAAAAACATAATATAAAAATAAGTAATTTTGGAATGAGATTTGAAGTGACACAATGTGATTTAGTGTAGATTGAAAGGTAACAGAACGTAATATGTTGTAGGTAAAATAAAAGAAAAAAAACATGAAATGCTTGGAATGTGTGTGTGATGTGTGTGCATATGGATAAAGATAGATATGCATTCATATACATATATGTATGCATAGTTTCATGTCTGTGTGGATGGGGTTATATGTATATATAATATATATACATATATATATGTATGCATAAAAAATATACTACATATATATATATATATATATATATATATATATATATATATATATATATATGAACATATGTATACTATAGATATGTATGTGTATATATTTGCATATGGGATTATATGTATATAGCATATTGGCACAGACATGGCTGTGTGGTTTAGAAGTTCACTTCTCAACCATGTGGTTTCAAGTTCAGTCCCATTGTATAAAACCTTGGGCAAGTGTCTTCTGTTGTAGCTTCTTGACCAACCAAAGCCTATAAGAAGATTTGCCTGATGGAAACTGAAGGAAGCCTATTGTACATATAAGCATATATGTATGTGCTTGAGTCTCCTCATCTCAACAGTGCATCATAGCTATACAACAAGTGTCGCCATCATAGAAGTAATATCTTTTGATTTCCAGAACATATTAGAAACAAACCTATCTAGGTAATGAAGACTGTCACTTTGCTCTGTGACTGTGTTTGCTTGATGGCAGATGTATGTGACTAACGATGAAACACTGAGACCTGTCCAACCCAGCAACAAAAAGAGGCTTAATATGCTGGTGTGTTTATATATGTCAATATATATTTGCCAGCCCGGGTCAAACCATCCAACCCATCAGCGTTACAGGTATTTTGGGTCCTTTATTGCAAATAGCTGTTACATGGTAGCAGGGCGTGCTAGAAATAGCAGCCAAATCTTTGGAGGTGGGATATGTTGAATGCACTTGAAAAATTTATTGTAATGGTATTCTTTTGGGACGATCTTTTGCTTTGACTCTCAGAATTGTCATCTGGATCAGCTGGTTTTGTTCGTTAATTTCTGTAAAGAAATTTTATTTATTTACTTTTGTTTTAAAATGAAAGAGAGGAGAAAGTGAAAGATGTTTGAATGTGTGCATGAAACGGATGTGTGTGTGTGTGAGAGAGAGAGTGCCACTTACACATACATGAGGACACACACATTTACTCATTCTCTCTCTCTCAGACACATGCACACATACATACAAAAAGATGTATGTACATATACATGACAACACACCTCTTCACTCACTCTCCCTCTTTTTTCTCTCTCTCTTCTGTCTCTCTCTTTCACATACACACATGCATTTCATATACATGTGCATACATCTTTCACTTTCTCCTCTCTTTCACTTTGAAAGAAAAGTAAATAAATGAAATTTTTTTATAGAAATTAACGAACTCCAGATGAGAAGCAAGAGATTGCCATTCACTTGAAAATAATTTTTAAAAAACGTTAAAATACTGTCTGTTTAACGAAAACTAAAATATAAATATTTACTGAACAAACAACTTACATTTTTGAAATCACATTTAGTTAAAAATATTTCTAAATGATTAAAATATTGTGTACGTGAAGAAGTCAATGTTTTTTTTTATTTTTGTTGGAGAGCACGAAGACTATGCGTGTGTATATGTCACAGATAGCAGGCATGTGTTTGTGTTGATTGACATGCCGTTGCATTCATTATATGTGTGTGCATTCTGTATGTGTGTTGACGTCACAGCAGCAATGTTTTCCTTTTTTTGTCAGTAAATAACAGACAAAAATTATGTTTAATCATTTTCCTTAATAAATAGAGTCCCAACTATCACAAAAATTTGTACTGCTCTGCTATAGGTAAATATGAAAATAAATATGGAAACAAAAATTAAGACAAAATATGCTATTTCTGAGATATTTCGGGTACACACAAACATTTCTAGAGTTTTAGTATTATCAAGATATACATGTAAATACATACATACATCTGAATATATTGAGAGACGAACACACATACACATATATTTTTTACATGGAGCACATTATTTATTACCTTGAAGTTTTGTGTTGTTTTTATTTCAATCATGGTATATAAGTGGGTTGCAATTTATGTTTACTTATGTGATGTATGTTGAAAACTGACTAATAAAGTGATGCGTACAACATAATAAACAAAGGCACATGCTTTTGTAATGTTACTGTGAGAGAAGAAAGTGTTATGTAGGTCTGTGCATGAGAGATGATATGCAACTATGGGAATCCCAGGTATATTAGGAAATTGATAATTTTCATTATGAAGAAAACATAACTAATTAGAAATACCTGATGGATTTATCAGTGATTAAATAAATAAATTACTTTTAGTACAATCGTTTTTGCTTTTGTTTTGATTTATCAAAAGAATGAAACTCACCACAAATAAAATACAAAACTATGCAATGTCTTTACAAAGAAGTCAACTTTTCAAGTAATCACTGTCTAAGCTGGAATTTTACTAACAATTTTCTTAATATTGATGATGTAAACTAACTTAGTCATAATTGAGAATATTACCAGTTGAAAACAAGGTTCATCTGCTTCTCGTCGTGAGTAAACTCTAGCTTTTGACAAAGTCATCTATTTACACACACACACACACGATATTTTTTTATTTGTGGGTTAACAAGGCTACCAATGGTTTCATGTGAAGAGCAATCACTTAACAATTATCAAACTTCCACATAGTTGGTGCTCATCTCCCTTTTGGATTGGAATGCATGAGGTTACACAAGATCGTATGGAATGAATAAATATACAGATCATGAGAGGTAACTTATAAGGAAATCATACTTGTTGTCTCCCTTGCCTTAGCCTGGGATCTTTTGCATCCACTATAGATTGATGAATTCTTTTATCATTTCATGTGGGAATGCTCCCTCGGAACTACTCCCCAGCAGGCTTATCAAATCTCTTGGTAGACTACATACCCAATGTGCTATGCAACAAGGTAGAACTGCAAGGTAGAACCATTCATTCTATGGCTTTTATAGTTTCCACTCAGCTGTTTATGATAATTTCATTCATCTTCGTTTCATTTTATCATTGTTCTTGCTGCAGTTTTTATTACCCAACTTTTATTTCTGTCACCTTTTTTTGTGTGGTTTTTGGAAAATTCCTCCACTTCAGTTTGGTTGACTTTCAACACTTTTCCTAGACTTGTCTTTATCTCTCTCAATAATAACATTTATATTTAAATGAATTAGAATATTTAACTAGAAAATTAAAATATAAAACATCGTTTTTCAAGTTTCCTGAAAGTAGCAGAGGTTTTGTATATCTGTGATTGGAATCAAATGACTTCAAAATATGACATTCTTTACCATAAATAAATAAATGAAATGAAAAGAAAAGACTACAGGAATATGATTACATTAAAATGAATTATTTATAAAATAATATCTCAAGTTATGAGACTGCAACATTTTTCTCATGCCATGAAGAATTTAAAATCTGTATCCTCAAATACAAGATAACATTTTTTTGTATTCATTCTTTAAAGTACATTTTATATCAAATAACTTTAGATGTTGTACCAAATGGAATCAAAATTCTTTTGATAATGAAATAGAAAATGAATTTTTTGATTATTTTAAATGAGAATCAAAACAAAAACAAGGAAAAAAAAGATTTCTCTTCATTTGCTGTTTTATATGTAAATGAAGGCAGGAGTGGTGGGGCATAGATTCAATAATTTGAGGATTGATTATTGCATTATATTCTATAAGACTACCAATTCCATAGACGTTGCAAGGAAATGGTGTGCAGTCTGTTATCTTTGGAGCATCAGAAAAAAACGAAAACAAAGTGCATTCTTTTCTTGTCTCGTGTGTATGTGTGTGCTTGTTTATAGCAACAAGGCTTACTGATACAAAAGAAATGACTTTATGCTTTAGGAAAGAGTGTGTGTGTGTGTGTGTGTGTGTTTTAATTGGTTGTGTTTACAAGGTTAATTCTGTTTCAATTAGAAGAGAATCTGATCACAAACTTGATCATAACAAAACAAGAAACTTATGTATTTCATAGGAAGGAGTGGAGACAGTGTTTTGTAGGGAAACGGATATTAGTTCAGAGTAGGTAATACAGATACATGGACGGCATACACTGACTGATTAGCACTCCCTGGTTTCAAATACAAACAATAGATTCAGTATAGAACCCTACATACAAATAATCAAACATACAGATATGTACACAAACACACGCACATGCACGCGCATGTGCACACACACACACACACACACGCATGCATACATACATATTGATTGAGACAAAATGATTGCCAGATGGACAGACAGTTGCAGAAGAGAGGAAATGGGTGCAAGGCATAGAAGTACTTCTTTGTGACCATTTATAAATCTCCTCTGCTCCTCATTAATTTCAGCCAGTTTTTCTTAAAGGATGTAAAACTGCTGCTTTTGTTCAGTGTTTCTCCTCTCAACTTTGCAATTTCACTCCCTTGGCAAGGTTACCCTTCTGTCAATTTTACTAAGTAATACAGGTCCTGCTAATGCAAACACCAGTCTGTCTCTGGAGTCTATTGGATCATGCATATACATTTGTGTGTGTGTGGTGATTGGGGTTGTCTGTGTGTCTATCATTGTTATCATCATCATCCTTTTGCATTCATTTTCCATGCTAGCATATGTTGGGTAGCACATGCAAAGTATTAATAAGACACTCAAGGAAGGAAAGAGTGGTTGTTTTACATTTTGAACATAGCTCTTCTTTGGAAACAGGAGACAGAAAAGTCGAAAAGAAAAGGAAGAAGGAGGAAAAAAAGAAAAGGAATATATATAAATGCATATTTATATGTGTATATATGTATGAAGATAATGATTTGCAGATTCAACAATTTCATGTTGTGTGAATGCAAATCATTCATTTGGTACAACCTGTAGCCAATAAAGTTTGGAGTTCTCCAAGACTCCATTCATATTTCGATCCTGGCATTTTAAAACATATCCTGTTTCTGCAATGATAATTGAGTGCAAGGCTGAAAGTACATTCTCTGTCCTGAAATTGTATGTTCCTCGTGAATGTACAAACAGTATTTTCTATTTTCTGTCTACACATACGTTCGGTTATTGGTTGATGCTTGCTGATTATTCATTGAAAATTGTTTAAGGAATGTGATTTCAAAATTAAAAAGTAGACATTGTGCTAAACTAAATCCTGTATTGTTGATTGGTCTGTCATCTCTGTTTGCAACAAAAAATTGGTAATAATATGAATTCTTTGAAGTCGTCTAAAATAATGGAAGTAAGAAATTGAAGCAGTTTTGTGTAAACATTTTGTTTTCCTTATTCTTAATTTACAATAGCAAGAGATAAAAAGGAATTTAAATAAATGTAATTTGCGTGAAGTGACAATATTCAAGTCAAAGATTAGCTCACTGTGAGCAAAAATTTACTCAAACACCTTTGGTAATTTAATTTGTTCCTAACATGTAGCAATTAGTGATTAATTACTTGGAAACACTTCCATTAACCAGTTAAAAGTTTCAATTATAGTCTCAACTTTTATAAAACCATATATTTTTTAAAAAACAAGCAAAAAAAACAAGACATGTTTCAGATTTTGAACTATCCTAGTTAATTTCACCATGTTTTTTTTTTATCAATATGTGTGTTTGTGTGTATCATCATCATCATCATCAATTTAATTTCCATGCTTGTGTGGCTCTGATAGAATTCATTGAGGTAATAGTATTATGGCCAGTTGCTATTCCTGTTACCAACACTCAGCTGTTTCCAACCAAGTGAATAATCCGTTAGTGTATCAAACAGTGAACAGTCCCCTCCAGACATAGTTACATGGTGAGCTGGAAGCAAAATGATGCCATTTGAATAAGCATTTTGTGTGTGTGTTTGTGTGTGTATAAACACTCACATATACACTTACATATGTCTTAAGTAAGTAAGGAAGGAAGGAAGGAAGGAAGGAGGTGTCTATGATTCTTTATAGATTATCTTAGACTACTTTCTGAAGATCTTGCCCAAATGCTTCCAACTCAGTAGACTCTGCTGAGTGAGACATAATCCTTGAATCTATGTCAAAGGGCAGCAGCTCTGAATAAGAACTAATTCACACCAAAACAATACGTCCAACCTAGACCACCATTCAAACTACTTGCATTATGAGGATGAATATTATGATTATGATATTATCAACAATGGCTATTATTGTTGTTGTTATTATCATTATTCCTCTCATCATTTTTGAGTTGAAATAAGTACTAGTTGAGCACTGGGGTTGATATAATTCACTTACCCCATGCCCTGAAATTGCTGGCTTTGTGCCAAAATACGAGATTATTATTATTATTATTATCATTATTGTTATCATCATCGTTATTATTATCATTTAGTGGTGTGTTGTTTCAGCCATCTGACTGCTTTCTAGAAGTGAATTAGTATGAGCTTAATTAAAAATATCTTCCAAAACTGTTTTAAAACAGTTTTGCGAGTAAATTTCATTGAATGTCGAGATTATTGTAAACCTACTTTTCAATCCATTCCCCTTGTTTTATCTTTCTAATTTACTCAAATTTAACTTCCTGCCATGTTTAGCACTGGATATGTTTTATAATAGAATGCAATTAGCTTTCTTTCTTAACATCCTTTCTCATAGAAAAATGAAAAAAAAAAATTACTTGAAGATTATCTTTTGATGTTTTTTTTGTTAACCCTAGTTTCAGCTATTTATCTATTTTAGTATTACCATTATGAAGTTTACTTCAATAATTCTAGCTTAAAAGATTAGCATCATTTTCACCGCCATATTCCTGTCGAACATCAAAATCATTGAATATTCTTAGAGATAAAAATGATTTTATAACCAAGTAAATAATAATAATAATAATTTATATATATATATATATATATATATACATACATAGAGAAAGAGAGTGAGAGAGAGAGAAGTTTTTTTTTGTTTTTTTTTGTAATGTCTTGCAAAAGTTTTCCCCAAACTCATTAGAAATACTTACGTATTGATAATCCATAACGCTGTTTACATTAATGTTTATCAATAGTATATGACTTCCATTTTGAAATTGATTTTTGGTGTTGTTTTGTCAAACATTTACATGAAATCTTTTGTTCCGTATTGGTTTGTAGAAGGTTAATTTGATAAAGGAGGTGTGGGGGGAAGGAATTAAAAAAAAAACGATCTGACAGTGAGGTTAGAAATCAGGGAATGTTTAGAATCATCAATAGTCTTTTTTCTTTCTTTTTTTTAAATTTCATTTTCCCCAAATACCCGTGTTGCCATAAAAGAAAAGAAAAAGACAAAGAGCAACACATTTGAAACTTGTTTAAAAAACAAGTTTCAGTAATATTTCAGACGTTTGCAAATGTGGAAAACATTTTATTTTTATTTTTAACCAATAATGAGATATTGAAAGTAAAACAGAATAAAGTAAAAACAGTCTGATTTGATATGCATTAAGAATATTATTGTAACAAAAAAATAAATCAGTTGTGATAATTAGTTTAATTAACCAAAGAATTCAATTTGGTGTTATTTAAAATATTAACGACAAAAGCAAAATGCAACTAAGTTTCGTTACAAAGACAAGAAAGCTGTCGTATAAATGGCACCATCTTTCCCCATCACATTTCATGTCTTTTATTTGTTTCACTCATTGGACTGTGGCCATGTTGGGGCATCACCTTAAGGAGTTTTAGTCAAATAACTCAACCCCAGGACTCATTAATTTTAAGCCTGGTATTTATTCTGTCAGTACATTTTGTTGAACCACTAAGTTACAAAGATGTAAACAAACTTACTCCAGTTGTCAAGTGGTGGTGGGACAAACACACATGTGAGGGGCTTCCACGCAGTTTCCACCTACTAAATACAATCAGAAGCGATAAGTTGACATGGGGGGAAAAGTAGACAACACTTTCCCAATGTAGCTTGGTGTAGGACTGAACCCAATACCATGTGGTTGCAAAGTGAACTCCTTAAGCACATAACCTCCCCAGTCTGTAGGAGGGACAGAACCTGTGGCCTTCAAGGCTGGAGAGAGAATTAAACTCAAGAAGCACCCTCCTGATCCTGCATCTTGCAGAAATGTTTAGCACCTTGACAGTCTGCTTAATTCCTCTGTTGACACTAAAACCATTAATAACTGGAATATGTTTGGCTTTGTTTTCATGACTAAGAAAGATTCACTCTCATTTTTGTTTGTTTTTGTTCTGGATATTTAAGTCTAAAATTTAATGTTTATCCTTTCATTTATTTTCATGTCTACTTTCCTATGGTAACATGGGTTAGATGGTTATTATATTTAAGGCATTCTTTTCATGGCTGGATGCTGTTCTTGTAACTAATCCTTTCTGGTTGTAAAAGCAAGAATGTTTTTCTTCCTCTGTATATATAGGGTGTTTGGGCTATTTTTGAGGATTTTTTTTTGTCTCAGACAGTGTCTTCATGCCAAAATTCATCCTCACAGGGCCTTAGTTTCAATTGAGTTGACTCTGTGGAGCTGCTGTAGACTACAATCAATCTCTGGCTGGAGAGGGTTGTTACAGGAAGGCCATATGTGTTTCAATAGGATTTGGCTCCTTCACCTGCCTCCAGAATTTCTACAGTTACACTAGCCCCAATTCCTGGCCTCTTAATTCCTCCAATTGTAATGCCATAGATTACTATGTGTAGGACATGGTCCAGCTAGAAAGACACTAGCCATTCTGCTTGCAGCAGCACGGCTGAGCTGGTGGCCAAGATCAAAGAGGAGTTTGAAGGTTTTTCCATTGGATACAGTGAGGAATGAATGCATCAGGTTTGAGAGCTGTCTTGAAGTTGTGGTGGAAGTTGAAGCCAACAACTTTGAGTAAACTGTTATCTCCCAGCCATAATCTAGTTTTGATATTTTTTGATTTTTTAAAAATTCTTTATTTTTGGATGGGATATTTATTTTCTTATTGTTTTATGCAAACTGACAAATTTTGCCTGAATATCCTATATATTATATATATGTGTGTGTGTGTGTGTGTTCCAAAAGGCTCCAAAGAGGCTGGTGTTGGTCTGTGTCCACAAGACTTCTGTATTAAAATTGATAAAACCAGTGAAGTGAACTTGTTGCTATGCAGAACTTTGCAGACAGTCCTTCTTCAGTGGAAAAATTGAGAAAATGAGAGAAACAAATGAGAAACAACAGAGTTTTCCATACTGTCAGTCAAGAAAACTGGTCGTCAGTTCCCTTCACCCCAGGAAGTTAAAAGATTATGCAGACCTCTGCAGGATTTAAACCTAGAATGTAATGAAGTGAAAGAAATAAGACAAGGCAGTTGTATACTAATAATAATGATAATAATAATAATAATGCTGATAATGATAATTATATTGACTTCAGACAGATGAAGTATCGTCAGATTTAAACACAGATATCTAAGTCATTGAATTCATTAATTATCCAGTCATTGGCAAGTTTATTATTAGCATACCAATCATTTGATCAAGCAGGATTATTTGGAAATTCTTGACATAAGCTTAGAAACTGAAACCAATCAGAATTCTAACTCTTCTACAATTTATGATCAGATTTATAACTAATACCCGCTCTAACCAAACATAATTAACAATTTCAAGCTATCTTTAATGAACATTTTCGTAACCAAACACACGCATACAGATTTACCCATTAATATTGAATTCGAAATATTGACATAAATCATGTTATTACATTAATGATAACAAATGATTTCTCTTGATAAAGTCTTGCTTTATATTGCCTGGCAGTCTTATAAAGCATGGAATTTGTGTTCTCGGAATTTTTCTTGGTGTTTTCCTTCCACATCATTTTGTTTTCCAGCTCTTCTCTACAATAACAATAAACTCTCCCATTGATTCTGATGTTCGCCAGTCTAACAAGCATTTTGCGTTTGATTTATTTCTGATGTTAATCCAATTAATGACTTACAGACAAGTCCCACAGATTGGACCTAAAAAAAGACTGTTATACATAGCGGCTGGTAGTTTAGTTTGACACTTTGTCTTTGCTCCCCTTACTTTAAGATGGTCTTTGTGGGGCTCAATTCACAATCCCTTATGGTTTTGCAACAAGTCAACCTCCATTTGTTGTGATTCAATGCAGGTTTTGTTTGTTTCCAAATGTGTGTGTGTGCAATAAAATCTTCATCACTTTCAGATTAGCTTCCAGTTTGTTCTTCCACGTTGACCCAGGTCTTCTATGCTTCTCCTTCCTAGTTGAAGTCTCTTTTGTTAGAATATAATTTCATATTTTCAAATTCTGAAATGCAATGGCATCACATTGAGACAATCTCAGAAAAAATGTGAATCACTACTGTTCTATGACATTTCTTGGGGCTTGCACATTACAGTACCAAATATCCAGGGTTCAACAACTCATGGAATTGGTGGTCAACACTGATATTGCAATACGTTGGATAATATTTATGTCTTCCTCCTGAGCTCTCAAGTAGAAGCTATCATTGTCGTCATCAACATCATCATCATTAACATTGTCATTATGCCTGGTTTCCTGTTATGAGTTAGCTGTCTCATTTCTGTTCTTCTCCTCTATGTCTTGGGAGACTCCATCTCTTTCGTGTCTGGTTTCACATCTTTAGTTGGATGCCATTCATAGTATCAACCACTCTACAGAGTCTTCTGGGTGCATTTTTTGTCAATTTTTTGGTGACATTTGTATTAGAGATTGTTACATCTGACATGACTCAACCCTCCACTTGAATTGCATTTTATTGTGGCACCAGCATTCGAAAAGGTTGCTGTGAGAAAGAGAGTATTGGATAGCAAGAGGTGAATGATGGATGTCAACAGAAAAGACCAGTGGTGGTGGTGGTGGTGGGATTAAAGGTT
This sequence comes from Octopus bimaculoides, assembly GCF_001194135.2. NCBI lineage: Eukaryota > Metazoa > Mollusca > Cephalopoda > Octopoda > Octopodidae > Octopus > Octopus bimaculoides. The sequence continues at coordinate 95,967,935 of NC_068989.1, forward strand.
GATTTTTCTGCACAATGTGATAAGGCCTTTTAATACATTATTTCATAAAATAATCTATTTTCAATCTTATCTAATTTTCAATTATCTTAATTACTTATAATTTGAATTTACCTGTTATTTTATTTTACCTGTTCAGAGAGAGTCAGTTAATATTTGTGAATTACTAAGGTTGCATGTATGTGTGTGTATTTATGCATTTATGTATGTGTTTGTGAGTTTTTGTATAAATATGCAACTTAATTTCATATTTTTCTGCAGCCATTTTCATACATTATAGCATTTCAAGCAATGTTACCTTGACGTGTACCTGTTGCACTCAATAAAGTTCTCTATTCTTCTTTCAAGTCCAATTCAGCTCTACTTCTATTACTGTACTGTAATAACTTAGATGAATATTCGCTAATAACTCATTTCATATGGCAACATTTAAACAAAATTTCAATAAGTTTATATTTTACTGACTTACCTGTAATTAGAGTTGTTTTGAGTCTAAGATTCCATTACAGATAGAAGTACCTTTTTATTTAATCAGTTCCAGACACCAAAACACTTAAATGTCAATAAATAAATAAATAAATTGTACATATTTTATGGATCCACAATTATTTTAGAATGTTATTTAAATTTCTATTTAGAGATATAATAAGAAAATGGCTTAAATCATTCTCAAAGACTTTTAATGCCTTATTCCAACTTAAGACAGCAAGCTTGCTGAATCGGTAGAGCATCAGAGGAAATGCTTTGTGGAGGTCAACTATACCTTTCGTCCACTCAGAGTCAATAAAATATACTGCAAGTCAAGAAGTGGGGCAATGGTCGTAGTCTGTCAGTAAAGGTAACTGACCATTGCTCGTTCTCTCAAAAATTCTGGACCTTGCAGGAACCGATTTATGGTTCCAACTTGCATTCAGGATTAGAAAATGATATTCAAAGTATTTATTGTTGTAGTTGTTGTTGTTGTTTATACCAATGGTAACTCAAATCCAAGAGTCTTATGATTAAATTCTTTACAACCTTGACCATTGTATCTTTCCTTCTGTCTTGGCCTTGACTTTCCAATGTGATCTTTCAATAAAAATATATTTAGGAGTGGGATATTTGGTTGCCATTTCTAACAAATCAAGTAACTATGCAGAGGTTCTCTCAGCTTATTTAAATGTGTTTTACTTAAATGTTTAAAACCTGTCATGGTGCTTTTATTTTACAAGATTCTTCCTCCAAGAAAATTGAGTAGAAGCCTATTGTGTGTGTGTGTGTGTGTGTGTGTGTGTGTGTGTTGGTACCAGGTGGCAAAATTTGAGCACAGTGAGAAAATATCTTGGGTTATTTTGATCTATCATAGCTATATCCCTTTACTCCTGGATGGCCTTGTTCTGTGTCCTCCACTGATATCAATAAAATAAGTAACAGGAAAAGTATGTGGCACTGATGTCAGAGATTAAAACATTTCAACTCTAAGCTCCAGCATGGCCACAATCAAATGAGTAAAGCTAGTTGCTGAATACTTAAAGAAGAGTCTTTGAAAATGATGTCCAATGAAAGGTTTTGGACATTTAAATAAAGCACATCGATATGGAATGAGAGAACCTCTCTGTAGAAATAGCAGCCAAATACCCCAGCCCTAATTCACTTTTTAAAAAAATGGAAAATCATGGTGGATAATGTAGCTGAAGATGGGAACAAAAGTTGAGATGGTCGATCCTACGGCAACAACAACAACAACAACAGGAAATACTTTGATTATCGCTAATTATGATTGCAAATTGGAATGATATAATTGGTTTCCGGTTTAGACATGAAGGCAGCAATTTTTGGAGGGAAATGGGATTGGTCGATTCCATTGCTCTGCACCCCTCACTAACTGACTGGACTGTTATTCTATTGACCCTGCAAGGATGAAATGTATAGTTAACCTCAGCCCGACTGGAACCGAGAATGGAAAGAGCTGAAACAAATATCACCAAAGCATTTTTTTAGAATACTCTAATAATTCAACAAATTTGCTTCCTAAAGTCTTTTGAAAGGATTTAAACTAGGCTCCTATCCATACTAGCTTCTGTTAAACTTTGCAACCCATGCCAGCATGGAAAACAGACATTTGATGATGATGATGATTTCGAATGAAAAATTGAAGTTACATTCCCTGAGAATGCTTTGACCATGATTACAAAGCAAACTTCTGGACCTCACTATTATGTCCATTGTCTTTCACAAAGATAAAATTGTTTCCTATTTGTCATGAAAGTAACTATTAAACACATGGTGTCTCCTACTACAAGGGAGATAATGTTATATTCATAATATTTGGTGGGATTAGAAATGCTGTTATTCTGATTCTTCTGTTATCCAGCCATCCAGCTGACACAAGCATGTCCTTTGTGCACGTCATTAATCCTTATGGTCATTAACACAAAAGACCTTCATTGATATGTCAGATTGATGCAGACAAACAACTAATTTAAAGAGGTGAACATCAGTTACAATTGAGAATATAGATTTATTGCTTGATATTTTTCTATCTGCTGGTTTTAATTAAAAAAATAATCCCTGTGGATTTCTTGTAACAAACAAAAAGTCAAACCACATTCATTTGTTTGTCTTTTTCTTCAGAAAATGTTTTTTTATGTTGTTTTTCTTCTTTTATTTCTATTGCTTTCACTCTTTTCTATTCTGTTGCCTTGCTTCCATCTTTTCTGAGGTCAGTGCTTCGTTAGGATTCTGTTATTCTGAGATGGTATTTGTCTACAATTCAATAGCAGTATTATAATTTAATATTCATGATTATCATTTTTACATAATGTGTATCTATGTCTGTCTGTGTCTGTGTCTCTGTGTCTGTGTCTCTGTGTGTGTCTGTGTATCCTGTTCATTTTTGTAATTAAAAGTTCAGTTTTACAGTTTATTATTATTATTATTATTATTATTATTATTATTATTATTATTATTATTATTGTTTCAATGCTTTCTTTTCATATTTTACCAAGATTTTCTGAAAAAGAAATCTCAGAGTAATCCCCTCGAGATGTAATTGATTTAATATTATCTGAAAGGCTGCCAATGTTTAGTAAATTTTATGGCAGTTTCTTTTGCTGTTGTTGTTGTTGTTTTGTTTAATATTAAATGATTTAAAGGCAAGATGCTGGAAAGACAAAAATATCCAAGATAACATCTTACTCATCAGGTCACACATGAACAAATGGAGGAATGAATTTGTGCTTCAGCATTCTTGTGAGTCAGGGGCCTCATAAACAACTCTCACTTCTTGCTACACCTTGTAGTCTTTCACTGCAGTTCCACACACTGTTAGACCCCTTACCCACTATGTTCTTGATGCTATCGCTCCCTCTTCATCTTTGTCATAAACGAAGTCTCTAATTATATCACACAATATAGACTATAAACATTACTGATTGTGACAATAACACTCTTAATATTAATTTGTCTTCTCCTCATTTTGTTTGTTCGCTGGCCAGAAAGTGAAATTGATTCAAAATGAGATAATCAACATTATTGTTTCAAACATTAACAATTATTGAACTTCTTTTCAAATAAAAGAATTCCTATAATTTAAGCATAAAATGGACAATCTCTACTATTAATTCAAATATATAGATTTTCCAATCAAAATATTGTAAAGATGCATTTAAGAAATTCAGGAATATGCTGTTTCTGAAAATTCAAATACATTGGATATTTCTCTTAATTATTTTTTGAATTGCTGTTTATCTTACTGGTGCCAAAGTTTAATACCAGTTGCTGACACTGTCAGGGAAAGAATAAAATCCATTCTCTATGTGTAAATAAATCAGTTTTGAAGAAGTCAATTAAAGCTTGCAAATCTTTGCAATCCTATAATTTTAATCTGAGCTGCAATTATAAGATAATCACTGGAATTCAAGAAAATTAATGACTTTGGGTATTTGCAAGATTCTATTCCTCTCTCCCTTACCAAGTCTGTTCTCTTTCTGGCTTCTCTTAATACGTCTACTCATAAATGTTATACGTAAATATGTGCTCGCACACACCCACACATGCGCGTACACACCCACACATACACGCACACATTCATCCTTATATACATGCATCCATCCACACACACCTTATTTGTAGGTTAACAAGGCAGCCCTTATTGGTTTGATGTCAAGAGAAATCTCTCGACAATTATCGAGCCTGTCACATGGTTGTAGTGTTGGTCATGATGTCTTCATATCATTTCCAAGATGGTGATGAGATGGAAATGAGTACCAAGATTCAATGTGGCAAGCTTGATAATTGTTGAGAGATTTCTCTTGGCATGAAACCAATGGTAGCCATATTAAATCACAGATAAAGAATATTGATGCATCGATGCACTGCTGAGCACTCATTCTCACTGCTTGATATTAACACATACGCACACACACACATATAGACACATGTATGGTTGTAATCTTAAGGAGTTTACAACCATGTATGCGTGTGCGTGTGTCTCCTATTCTTGACTATAAAAACATTTACTATAAAAACTAACTAAACAAACTTTGGCATCATACAAGTGGTGGTGTTTGTTTTCCGTGTTCTATGAAAACCTGTCCAGGCTAAGAGAAAATATTATCTTGTTTGGAAACGGAGTGCAGTTTGGTGACAGCAAGAGCATCCAAGCGTTGAAAGTTCTGCCTCAGCCATCTTGTTTGACCCATAACAGCAGGGAAAAGAAAATGTTAAAATGAGGATGCATGCATGCACCTACATGCATGTGTATGTGGCTCTTGATATTCTGTCCTTGGCACCAATTCTGCAAAATGGTGAAGATGTTGACATTCCTTGTTGACATTTTGACAGGTTACTCTGTATTTAAAGACAACTGGAATAAATAATCCCTTAATCGAAGAACAGGTGATGATTAGTGTCAGAGCATCTGGTCCATAATATTTTACCTCATTTCATTGTCTGTTCAGCCCATGGTAGCATGGAAAAATAATGAACATTAAACAAACAAGTATGTATGCGTGTATGCATACATATATGCATCTATTTTATATGTATGCACATATATGTGTGTATGCAAAAGATATAGAATTTAAAATAAAATAAAATAAGATATATATATATATATATATATATACACACACACACACGTGTACACACGTTGTATATGTGTGTATACACCTCCCCCATCCCCCGGCACACACACATATGGCTAGGTGCATGGCTCAGTGATTAGAGTGTTGAGTAGTGAGTTTGGTTCCCAGACCAAACTGTGTGTTGTGTTCTTGAGCAAGATGCTTATTTCACGTTGCTCCACTTCACTCATCTGTAGAAATGAGTTGTGACGTCACTGATGCTGAGCTTTGTCACCATTTGCCTTTCCCTTGGTTAACATCAGTGGCGTGGAGAGTGGAGGCTGGTATGCATGGGCAACTGCTGGTCTTCCAATAAACAACCTTGTCTGGACTTGTGCCTTGGAGGGGAACTTTCCGGGTGCAATCCCAGGGTCATTCATGACTGAAGGGGGTCTTTACCTTTTATCCACCCCCCACCCCCCACACAAATTTATGCCCCGTTCAGTTGGAACTAGTTTGATAAGTTCTTCATACACGAAACTCTCTGACTTTGAGTCACTCTGTAAGTTCTGCTGATTATTACTAAAGTACATATATTTACTCATGCTTTGATTTCTGTTTTTCCTGTTTACATCACCAAGCCTATATATATATA
>NC_068989.1:95975709-95978209 GCF_001194135.2 Octopus bimaculoides
TATTCCTGTTTCTTTGGGGTTGTTTCTGTTTGGCTTCTAATTCCTTGATCAAATTGTTAATACTTTGGTATAGTTTGTAGTTTGCATGAGGAATTGTTGAGCACTTTAATGAATAATGCCTCCCTAAGGATACTTATACTACACTTGTGAAGTATGTAAATTTACTACTGATATATATATATATATATATATATATATATATAAATTGCTGACATCATAAGAATTATTAAATTTTCAGAGAAAGTGAAATCCTTGCTTTTTTTTTTCTTTCTTGGAACAGTGGATCTTGAAGCACCAAGGTTTGTCGCCCCAGAATGCAGTTTCAGTTTTATGCATTTTGAGATCCACTTGTCCCAAAATAAAGTGAGTTTTGCAGTGGACGTCACTTACAAATGGAGTTGTATCGTCTGGGACACGAAAATCATTAATCTTTGAATTCTCCCAGTTAATAGAAGCAGGTGAGCTGGAAGAACCATTGTGACATTGGTCAGAAGGAATGGTTGGCAGCGTTCCTTCTGACTTTGCATCCTGAGCTCAAACGCTGCTGCTGTTGGGGATGGCTTTGCCTTTCATCCTTTCAGGGTCGGTAAAATTGAATACCAGTTGAATCCTGGGGGTTGACATAACTTACTTACCGTTGTGCCAAAACTTGAAACCATTGTTCGAGTTAATTGTCTGATTAAAACATGATAATGAATGCTGAAGACCCAAATAGCAAATCTGAGAAAGGTGTCCAGCCGCCTGTCTTGAGAGAACAGACTGTGGAGGAGTCTGTCTGTGAAGCCATTGCGTGTGGGAAGCATCGACAGGTGCAGGAGAGAAGGTCATGTTGGCATGGAGAGGTAATTTGTATTGAGATGATGCATGTTTGGTGAAAGAGAATGAAACATGGTCATTAGCTTGTTTGATGCTGGGGGTCACCGATGATGGCATGAAATAATTAGATCAGATCTTAAGGATGTTATGATTTGAGAGTTAAGATGAAGCAGGAGAGAGGTGATTGGAGATAAACAATTGTGTGTGTTGTCTGTTTCATGTCATTAATAATACATAGAAAAACAATAATGGCAGTTCATCATCATCATCATCATCACCATTTGCATTTGGATTTTGTAAATTCTAACATTTCTTGATGATGTTGAAACATTTATAATTTTCAGGCTATTTAGTTGTGGATTTTCTGCAGACATGATTACTTTGTGTGTGTGTGTGTATGCATATACATACATGTACATGTGTGTATATGTTTACAAGGTGGTATCAAAAAGTTCATGGAACCACATGTTTATTAAGCAAATTTCTTTACCTTTTCTTAATTGCGTGTATAGTTAGATATACGACTATTACTATAGATTATCATTATCCTGTCAGCTTCCATTATACAGATTAATCTGCCATTATACTTTTCAGAGTTACTAGTTATCACATACAGAACATAGGCAGGAGAAAATCAAAATAAACACAAGTATGAACTTATTAGTTTCTATGTTGGTTTTACCATTGCAGCTATCTGGAACTCCATATTCCAACTGCATTTTGGATGCCTGACTGCATCAGAAGAACCCTTGTACACACACACACATGCGTACATTCAGTTGTGAGTGAATTTGGTAGAGTCTAAATTCACTGGCAAACTATTGGTTGACTCGAAACTATAGTTGAAGACAATTGCTGAAGGTGTTGCAAACTGGGATTGAACTTAAAAGCACACGGGTGTAATGCAAGCTTCTTAGCCTCACATCCACACTTATACTTTTATCATGTCTGTGCCTAATATTTCTGTATGCGCGCGCGCGCGCACACACACACACACACACACACACACACACACACACACACACACACACACACACATATTTTGATTTTGCTTAAAATATTCCGTCTGTGTAAGACAATATTTATAATTATGCAAATTGATTAGGTTGGTCTTGGCACCAGTTGTGAATTCATACTAGTTTGGCAGCTTGTTGTGTATTCAGATGTCATCAGGGTCTATAAATGCCTCCTGTCTATGTAGGGTTGATGAAATAATTACTTTTTAACATATTGAAGTCAATTATCCACACTCTGTTGCCCTTGTGAAAACAACAAAAAAAAAGTGTTCTTGATCTTACTGAAATAACAAGACTTGTAAGAAAGTGTATAAGCTGTCAGAAAAAAAGGAAATCACTCTACGCAATATTGATTTCTTTGAAGTACAAAGCTAATCTATAACTTTAGTCAAATTCAGAATGTTATAACCAGTTATTTTATCAACTTTGGTGGGGTTTGAAAAGAGAACTGGAGAATATCAACTGACATATCTGCTATCTTGGATACTTCAAAAGTTTTGAAGCACCATAAGTCAGTTCTATTATCATCATCATCATCATCATCATCATCATCATCATCATCATCATCATCATCACCATCACCATCACCATCACCACCACCACCACCACCACCACCACCACCACCACCACCACCACCATCATTGCTGTTATTATTGAAGGTAGTGAGC
>NC_068989.1:95981802-95982872 GCF_001194135.2 Octopus bimaculoides
CCCCCCGCGACCAAAAGAAAACAATCATTGTTGTTCCAAATTTTTTCTATAGCACTTACCCCACCCACCCACACTCAGCCGAGCCCACCTCCGCACAGCCTTGCCTATGCCTATTCATATTGAGTTATGTCCCTTTACATGCTGCGTTCAAAACTTGTTGACATTTGATGTTGTACTTGGTGTCTTTGGATTTGTGAAGATAAATACCAGTAATAGAAACGAACAAGATTAAAATCAATGGTGCTTCATTCAAAAACATGTGACCCTTTCTTTTGAAATGCTCTATTGAACTGTGAAACCATTTAAATAATTGATAATTACGATCCATTCGTCTTCTGCTTTCCATGTCAATTCAATTTCTATGAAGAACGTGAGCTATTTTCTGATTTTGTAAATATCACAGATTTAGGTAAAAGTCAAAGAATTAAGTGGGGTAAGGAGGGGTATTGGTGATAAAAACTTATGAGAGGGATTTAAGATTTAAAAATAATAAAATTGGAACAATTAAAAAATTTGTCTTTAGTCACCTTTGCTCTTCCTCTTCTTCTTTGTTTTGTTTCTAATGCATTTCCAAGTGTTTGAGTTTGAGTTTGTCATTCCCGACATTATGTAAATCAGGTCGAATTATTCACTCAATTGTCTTTTTATATTGATTTTCATAAGAAAGTGGCAGGGATGGACAGGAAAGTAGAATGACCATGAAAGAAAGAGATGTGTGTGTGTGTGTGTGTGTGTGTGTGTTTAAAGAAGTATAAAGACAACACAATGGATATTCCATCTTTAAAGATAAAGCAGAAACACGACTAATCAAATTTTTGATTGGGTTGCAGATTCCACTTTTTTAAATATACTTTTACAAATATTTACATAAAATTTGATGTGAATTGACTATAAAATCTTGTATATTTTTTATGACAGCATTGATATATATGTGTGTGTCATTTACATATATGTACATGCACACACACACACACACACACACATATATAAATACATATATACGTAAATATATCTTTGCATATATGTACATGTATATATATCTATCTATCTATCTATCTATCTCTCTATAT
>NC_068989.1:95983088-95984255 GCF_001194135.2 Octopus bimaculoides
ATATATATATATATATATATACATATGTATGTGTGTGTATGCATATATAAATGTGTGTGTGTGTATATATATATATATATATATATATATATATGCACACATACATACATATATATGTACACGCACATATATACATTTATATATGCACACATGCTCCCACACACTCACCACACACGCATATATATTTATATAAATAATATTGAAATCTAAAACAACTTTATTCCACTATTTTCATAATATTTAAGTCTCTCCTCCAGAGTTTCTGGATTAGTTGGTTTTTTTTTTGTTTCTTTTTCTGAAGGTTTCAAAACTATTTATTGTCATTACTCATTAATATATCCTTAAAGCATGGCTGAATATCTCCCATCCTTTTTGCTGATGTTTATTTTCATGTGTTAACTTGTGATGTATGAGTCAAAATCATTTTAATGAATAAATTAAAAGGATATGAATTAAAATCGCGTTCACCATTTTTCTCTTCTTGTTTGTTTTATTTTTTTATTTTTTCCGCTCATATTATCTTTCCTTTCCTTTGAATTAAAAAAAAAAAATCATTTCACCAGTTTTTTTTGTTTTTTTTTTCCTAAATTTTTCATTCAGTTTAACACATCAATTTAGCATTTCTCAATCTCTTTTTAAAATTCAACGTATAACTTGAAACTAAAAATAGCAAATCATTCATACTGAAGAGACAAGATAAGCGAAGCAACTAAATTTCATAAAGAATTTTGTCTTGATGTTCACAGTTGAAGAATAAATAAATAAATAAATGCAATGACACCACCACCAACAACAACAACAAAATTAAGACTACTATCATTACTACCAATAGTAATAACTATAATAAAAGTAAAAATATTTCAAAATATTAATAATGGCATCAACATCTACAGCAAGAATGCAAGCACAACAGCAGAAGTAATAAGGAAAAGAATAATCTTCTTGTTTGTTTACTTCTTTCTTTACATGTTAGTGACTGAGTTAAGGTGATAAAGTTGAATTAAATTTCTAACGAAACATCAGGAAATGAATTTGTAGCATTTGACAAGTTCTTATAGGATGATGAAAAACGTAAATGATGTGAGGCAAATACTGAATACTTCTGCATAAATAAATACTCCTCTCGTTACATTTCAGTTTCCTCTGCAGATACTGGGGGAGGTGGGG
>NC_068989.1:95984265-95998472 GCF_001194135.2 Octopus bimaculoides
AACAAATGAAATATCGAGTGTGAAGAAATTTTGAAGTGAACTTTGGTGGAGATCCTTCAAAAAGTAGGAAATTCTATTTTAAATTCAAATAGAAAAATAAAAGAAGACAGAAAGAAATAGAGAAATTATTGAAAGAAATAATAATGCTGTGAATATTGATAAATATCTGAGGTAAATTTTGGCCCATTTTATGAATGGGATTGAGACATGGTGAGATCATTCAATTCTGGTCAGATCTGATCATTTTTAGCTTTTATTCATTTCAATCAGTGATTTGAGGCCATGCTGGAGTATTGCCTTGAAGGGTTTACTCAAACAATGCTTACGTATTTTTAAGAATGGTACTTATTCTATTGATCCCTTTTGTCAAACTGCTAAGTTATATGCTACATAGACATAGCAAACAAACACTGGTCGCCAAGCAATTGTTGTGGTTGTGGGAACAAAGACACACACACGTGATGCGCTTCCGCATATTTTCTATTCATATGCAGTTTCTGTCTAGAAAATTCTCTCATAAGGCATTAATTGTCCCAGGGTTATATAGTAGCCCAAGATACCGTACAGCAAGAGTGAACTCAGTACCATGTGGTTGCCAAAAAAGCTCAACCACAGCCATTTCAACACTGTAGTGAGTAGGAAAAACATTTTAAGGGTTAATAGATGGATTACCTTTAATCACAGGTATTTTCCATCAGAGTTGAGACTAAATATAATAAAAATCAATGGAAAATTGAAATACATGAAAGGTATAAATATATAATCAGTTTTCAAATTTCAAAAAAAAAAAAAACATTTTCTTTTGTGATCCCTGAAATAATATTTTGGTTTGCATAAGCATATTTTTATAGATCACAGCAAAGGGTTCCTTGCATCATAATTTACTAATTGTTGTGTATTGTTTATCTATGTCTTACAGAAAGAAGTTATATTTGTAGACGAACCATTTAAAAATGTGCAGTTTAATCTCTGGATTGCACAGCAACAATAAGCATTTCAGAGCCATTTTCTTTGACAAAGTGGATGTTAGCCCTGTAGACCCCATAATCGTCTTTTGTATTTTCCCTTTTTTTATTCATTTCTTACACTCTACACCCCTTTTCTACCCATTGCCCTCTCTGACCTTGAAACATGTCTTGTTCTTTTCCTTTCCTTCTACAATCATCTTGGCCCTTTCCTCTCACTCAACCTCTTTCATCATTTCTCAGCTTACGGACCATTCATTTCACCTATTTCTTTTCACAGCATCCGTAACTGGTTCTCTTTCCACCATTTTCAGCCAATTCCTGTTTCTCTTCTTTTACATCAATATTCTGTAAGCTTAGAATGATTTAGATATTCTTTTTTTAGGATTTATTCAACTTTTTTTTCCCTAACTAGACAATATTTCTGCAAGTATTTTTTTCTTTTCACATAATGAATATAATGCATTTCTGAAAGCAAAGCTTGTTTACTTTATCAAGTCTGTTTCGATAACTCTTTGCTCGTTTACTATTCAAATCAACTGCTTTGCTTCCAACCATCCATACCTAGTCATGTTTCAGTGTTACTTTTGATACCAAGGAAATACCTGTCAGATTTACATCGGATATCATTTTTCACAATTTCAGCTACTTTTCATATCAATACATCATCACAGACATTACCATTGTGAAGCTGGGGATTTTTGCATTTGTGATTCTTTCACTTTCTATGATTGAAAGTCTTGGATACAATCGTAAAATGTATCCATACAGACTCTCTCTCTCTCTCTCTCTCTCTCTCTCTCTTTTGTTAGCATGATTTAGTTGGTGTTGTTGGCATTGTTGTATGGCAACAATATCAGCCCTGATCAAGTTGATTTAGGACCAAAGTTGCTCTAGCTAGGACCATCTAGGAATACATTGTCCAATGTGACCTTTCCTTTCCAAGACAGTAGCTTGTTTCTAAAGATATAGTTTTGAAGGTAACCGAAAATCTGAGTCGAGAGTATTATTATGAACACCCCAAAACAATATCTATTGGTTTGGGCCAAAACTTCTGTTGGGATACGATGTCCACTGGTTCCAACTGACAGTCAGTAGCATGACACTAGGGACACCATAAATGGAAAGAGTCTTTTGGGAGAGCTTAATATAAATGCAACTCTTTATATGCTCTCAAGGACCAAGTGACAGTGTTAACTTTGGCTGTATGTTAATTCTAATGGGAATATTGAAAGGGTCATTGCTCAAGCAATAGTGCAACCCAACCCCTGTCAGCATGGAAATGGATGTTAAAGGATGATGAGGATAATGATGATGATGCTTACCCTCATCCCTCACCCCAAATACATTGATTGCAAAATAGAGCAACTCTTCTTCTTTAGTCTGTGCATTTATTTACACTTGTGAAGGACCAAGCTTAAAGATAGGCTGCTTTCATTTTCACTGTAGGAACCTCTCTCTGTATGAGCAGTTGTGTGTGTAAATATAATAATAGGTTGTTTGTTTCCTAAAATACTAGGAGTGTCGTCATGAGGAAGGAAAAATGGAAGAAGTACAACTCAGGAGAGAGAAAAGAAAGTGGGAATTATGTATAAACAGGAATTTTGTAGAGAAATTTGTAGATTTGTTTAAAGAAAACTGTGTACAAGAGAGAGAGAGAGAATCTAAAGAGACTTTGTGTCTAGAAGATAATTTTAGATTCAGTCAGAAGGATTGCTTTTGAGACTGAATTTCAGCAACCAAAGAATGAATGAATCACTAGGATTGACCATTTCAAATTCAGTGCTAATAGTGTTAGAGAGGGGGGGGGGGGTTAAGCTTTGGATAGATGGATGAAAGGATAGACTGATAACATTTGTTGAGAACAATAAATTGTTATATTTTCAACTTCCTTGAATAAAAATAGCAAGATTTCAACAACATTTTAGAAAGTTGAAAAAAAAATGATATTCTATCTTATTCCTGCTGAGATATGAATGTATTCTGTCTTTGATTCAAAGAAAGAGTTCCATTACAAACCATCATCATCATCATCGCATTACATAAAGGATTTCAAGCCAAGTTTTATCTTCTCACATAAATTATGGTATTGCTTCATTATTATTGGTGTGGCTATCATCATCATCATCATTGTCCCTTGATCGATGCAGCCAATCATTAGGGTGCCACTTGAGACGCTTTCATAGTCAGCCGTCACCACTGGTCTCTGTTCCCCATGGCCAAACATGTTTGTACAGATTATTGAACATGAAGGACAGTGGTTGTGTGACAGGAGCAATCATCCATAACTACCACATGGTGCCAAGACAGGGAGACACAAACATGCACACACACTCACACACATTCATATGATATATTTTCAGTTTAGTTTACATATCTTGGAAGTGGTTTTATAATGAGAAACTGAGGTTAAGGTCAGGATAGGTAAAGCATTGTCAGTATTGCAACATTTTCATCCAGTATGGAGATCAAAGACCATCAATGATGAAGTGGCATCGATTGTTGTACCAACAGCCATTTGTGCCGGTGAAATCTCTAGAAGATAGTGAGGATCTTTCAGTTGCTGGATGTGTTCTATCAACACTGGCTATAATTAATTCTGGGAATCAGGACAGAATGAGAAATGATGAGGTGATGAGAAGTCTGTTGGATGTGGTGACTGAGTAGTGGATATGGTTGACTGAGCTTGTGCTTTGATTACTGTAGGAGAAACATGTTACCCACATGATAGAGTGGATGCTAGATGGAAGAAGAAGATCAAGTGGAAGACCAAGGAAGATGTGGCGCAGTGCATTCCAGGATAACATGATTGCGATGGGAGTCAGCTTGAGTGGAGCTAAGAGGAAAATGAACAATCGAGATATTTGGAGTAGGTTTGTTACCTGTTGTGCTGATGGCACCAGAACATCTGAGAGCTTAAATGTATGTGTGTTATGTTGTGTGTGTGTGTGTGTGTGCACCCATATAAATGCCATGTACATGTGCACCCACGTAAATATAACAATAAGTAACTTGATATGTGACCATCATGCACTAAAACTGGAAAGATTCATGACTGCCATTTCAAACACACACACACACACATTGTTTTATTCACATTTGTTATATTTCTTGATAATATTGTACAATATTCATTGTATACAAACAGTAAATATAAGTGTATATCATCATCACCATCATCATATACAATAGGTTTCTTTCAGTTTTCCTTTCCTAAATCCATAAACATGACTTTGGTCAACCTTGGGCAGCAGTAAAAGGCTCTTGTACAAGGTTCCCCAGAGTGGAACTGAACCCAGACCAACATCTCTTAACCACACACTTACATGTATACAAACATGCATGTGTATATTAGCTTCAATATATGCATGTGTTCTTCTCTAAATAAATGCATTTATTCCTCTGTGTGGATATCTGAATATGTATTTGTGTGTGTTTTGTGTGTGCGTACTTTTGTTATTTACACCACCTGTCCTCGTCTGTTGTTATTTTTTGTATATTCTCCCATATATATATATATATATCGTAACTATAAATTTTGTTCAGCTGAACTCTCATAAACTATCTTTTATTTGCTCATCTATTCCTGTGTACACATCTACACACTCATTCTAACAATTCTGCTTGCTTAAAACCTTGTCGACTATTTATTTTTCTTCTTTGTTTCCATTTTTTTTTCATTGAATTTTCTATTTTTTTCTTTTGTACAATTAACATGTTGTCCATACTACTATTTTAGCAACTATTTATCAATGACAGTTACTGATTCCTGCTTCTAGGAAGGTAACTCGATCTGTTCATGTTCTGCTGAAGGTAAAAAGACATATTGTATGTTGCTAATAATACTGGATGTCCATTGATATTTGTAGCTTTAGCCATGAAATAAAAGAAAGAAACAAAGAGAAGAAGAAAAAAAACACAATTAAAAATTGAAAAAAAAATGTAACCCGAATAGTTTCTAACTCTGCCGTTTACTATCTTAACAACTTGTTAACTATTTCTGTGAAAACAGAAAAGATTGTGTTAAAACAGATGTTTGCCTTTGGACAATGGCAGAAAAAGCAAAAAAAAATGAGTTCTAATTGGAAAAAAGATTTTAATAGGTTATTTGTAATATGCCATAAGCTTTTTCTGAAACAAAGCCAAATAAAAACTGAATTTGCTTCCATGACACATGTTCATTGTTTTATGTTTTAGATTCTGACATGATGTTTGTGCCTCATGAAAATAAACTCAAATTTTTCTTTCTTTTTTTTCTTCCTTCTTGACAAACATATTTTTGAGAAAATAATTTCCCTTTAGATGCAATAATATTTCTACTCCAACTTTTTCTTATTTTTTAATTAAAATTCTTTAAAAAAATTCTGTAGGTTTATTTTTCTTTCTTTTTTTAATTATTCATTAAAGGTGTTTTTGTCGTTTGCATTGTTTCTTCTACATCAAACAAAAAACAAACACATTTTGTTTTTGTTTTATTTTCTGCATTGTTTTGTTTGTTTATTTTGGCTTTGAGCAGGTTTTATTTTCAAACTGTTTGTTTTGTTCTGGATGATAATTAAAACCTTGTATCATTTGTTCTGTTAAATCTTCTTCTCTGCTATCATCTCTAGAAGGTCTGTTTCTCTTCTCTTTTTTTTTTTTCTCTTATCAAACATCTTTTTCTTTATCTCCACAAATTTTATATTATTTTTCTATTTGATCAGAGCTTATTCTATTCATTTTAGCCACCCAACTTTTATTTAATAATGTTTCTAAAATCAGTAGATTATTATCAACCGGTCACAAACTGCAACATATCTATTTGCCAGGAAATTATTGCATCTTGTTTCCAATTCACACCTGCATTTCATATTTTCAGCACATGATTGAATAACATCAAGTGTTGTAATTTTTAATACTTATAAATAAAATATCACAATTGATTGGTTCATCCATTATATCCTGACGAGAGGGAGAAAATCTATTTCTTCTTCATTTACTTCATTGTAATAATAATCAAACTTCAGCCGTACGTTCATATTTAATTGATTTATTTCATTTTTAATTAAAAGAAAAAAAATCCGATAAAGTTCCAATCACAAACATGTAATTAAATCAGTGGCGCTCCTCAGTGTGATGTCAGTCTCAAGTCTGTGATCATGTGTTTGCTTTACATCTGTTTTTCCTATGCAATCATAGGTTAGAGGAGTAGTTCTTCATCATCATTTAACGACTGTTTTCCAGGCTGGCATGGAAAACGGACACAAAATGATTTGTTTAAATATTCTATAATAATGGCAGGGAACATATATCTCTGATTGTGCATTTTGATATCTTTGTAATATATTTTTCCCAACGTGAATATTTATTTCATTTTAACCAGAATGAAAATATCGATTTTGGTTTTTCTATTGTATCTTAAGCATTGATATTAAAACAGTTGTTGTGTTAACATTTAATACAGGCAGTATTAAAAATGAAATGGAAATGGAACTATGTGGAAAATTAGAAAGACAGTTAAATTAGTGTGGACATATTTGGTACATCATCGTCGTTCAACATTCATTTTTCATGCTGGCATGGATTGGATGGTTTGACTGGGGACTGGCAAGCCAGGAGGCTGCACCAGGCTCCAGTCTGATCTAGTAGTGTTTCTACAGTTGGATGCCCTTAACACTAACCACTTTGAGGGTGTAGTGGATGTTTTTTACATGCCACCAGCATGGGAGCCAGTCAAGCAGCACTGGCATCGACCATGTTTGGATGGTGCTTTTTACATGCTAGCAGCACAGGAGCCAGCTTGGGGGGCTGGCATCGACCATGTACGGATGGTGCTTTTTACATGCCACCAGCATGGGGAGCCAGTCAAACAGCACTGACAACGACCCATGCATGAAGGATGCTTATTGCCAGTCACCAGCATGGGAGTCAGCCTGTCAGGTGGCGCTGGCATCGGCCACAACTACAATTTCCATTTTGATTTGATTGAGATTCTGATGGTGATTTTAATCTTACTCAACTCAAAAGGTCTCCTCAAGCATAGTGTGTTGTCCAACGATTTAAAGGTACTTTTTAAATGGGCTGCTTATGCAATACTGGTATAGACTATGGCTGTTATCTCACTTTACTTGCTCGGTCTTCGCAGTCATAGCATATCTCCAGAAGTTTCGATATTTCATCATTGCCTCTGTGGGGCCCAACATTCAAAGGTTGTTCTTGACCACCTCATCCCATGTCTTTCTCGGTCTACCTCTACCCCGGATTCCTTCAAATGTTTGGGAGTGGCACTTCTTCACACAGCTCTCCTCATCCATCTGCAGTACATGACCATCCCAATGCAAATGTCTCTCTTGCATGCCACGTCCGATGCTTCTTATGTCCAACATTTCTCTCAGGGTACTTACACTCTGTGGTGTATGCACACTGACATTACACATCCAGTGGATCATACTAGCTTCATTTCTTTCAAGCCTACATATGTCCTCAACAGTCAAAACATCAATATCAATGATCAATTTTTATTTTGACTAATATTGGTTTCAGCATGGAGTTTTCAACATGCATGGGAGATAACTCTAGACATGTTTCTGTCTTAATGGCCCCATCAGCTGAGCTGTCTTTGTATTTATAAAAGTAATGATGAAAACATCACTACGTAAATTGTACATTGGTTAGTATAGGAAATACAATAATTGTTTAAAGAATCTGCATTAAAAAATGTAGCCAAAGTTAGTGCTAGTATATTTAAAACGGGTAGCATTCTTATTTTACTACCCTTTCTCAGTTGAACTTGTTTGACCTTATGAAGGTATAACAGAGTATGTAGAAAATAGGGGCTTTTTTTTGCCTTTTTGTTTGGATGAAAGATAGTGCTTAGAGTCATGGAGAAAAAGATGTTCTTAAATTGAACATCAGATCTAGATACTTAAAGCAGAGTGAACCCTTGCTAACAGCATCCAGGAGGTGATGATGTTAACCTGCCAACAGATTCAGTTTAATTGGTAGTTTATCGAAAGATGTTCAAAATTTCAGTGAACTATTGAAAAACCGTTGAAATAAAGTTTAGTTGAGCTTAGAATGATTCAAGTTTTTAGTAGAGAAACTTCTAAACTACTTTGTGACTTTGGGTTGATGCCAAAGATAGGTGCATTGTTATTTGGTAAATGTTATTTATTTTGTAGTAATTCTTTCATTCAATTCTTTTAAAATTGAAAATTATTATCAAAAGCTAAACAAAGCCAGACTTCAAGGAAACCAGGAGTCGTCTGCATTAAGGAAAAAAAAAAAAAAGAAGCAATGTGCTGTTTGAATACACACACACACACGCACACACACACACACACACACACACACACACACACACACACACAGGTATATATACCTGCTGGTGCCACATTAAAGCACATGCACTGGTGCCATGTAAAAAGCATCCAGTACACTTTGTATAGTGGTTGGCATTAAGAATGGTATCCAGCTGTAAAATCCATGCTAAAACAGGCAGTGGAACCTGCTGTAGTTCTCCGGCTTACTAACTCCTCTCAAATAATCCAACCCATGCCAGCATGGAAAACGGACATTAAATGATGATGATACACACTAGCTTCTTTTGGTTTCAGTTTACTAAATCCACTCACAAGGTTTTTGTCAGCTCAAGGCTACAGAAACTTGCCTAAGGTGCTATGCATGTGGTCGGGAAGCAAACTTCTTGCCAACAATCTTATTCTTAATATGCATTGTTGATTTTTCTTTCTCTATTTATATTTGTAGTTTTGAGTTTAAACAAGTTTAATTATGTTTATAAAAAGTTTTACACAAATTAAATGTAAAGTGCAGCCATGCTAAACAAGGATTTTAAGTTGTGAAAATCACTTTGTAAATCACATATTTCTACCCATCTAAAACCTTTTAATAGCAAATACTATCTATGAATCTATTATGTTGATTAAACGATGGATGCAGAGAGAGAGAGAGAGAGAGAGAGAGAGAGAGAGAGAGAGGGGCAAATGAATACACTGTGATGTTATGAGTCTGTTCTCGTAAATATTAGTCTGCTGTGTTTTTTTTTTTTTTCATCCTTTTCTGATCTTTACAATGAAATGTTACATGATGTAAAGACCACAAGACTCTATTCTGCTAAGTCAACTATTCATTAATAAACCAGTCTTTTATTGGTCTTTTATTGGTTTGCAACCATTGACCTGGTGCCATGCTGCAGTACCACCATCGATATATGATCCTTGAAAAAAACTCTCTTAATGACAAGTTTCACTGTTAGGTTCTTACTAATTCACCATTTTAAAGAGAATTCTATTTATCTTCTCTTCCATGTAGTGACTTAAGTTTTGAACATCCACAAATGATGAGAGTATCCTGCTGCACTCATGACACAGTCCGGAGTTCAATCCCTCATGGCCAACCAAATGGGATCCTTGTGCAGTTAGGTCATGGAGCTATATTTTGCATTTGAGGTGTTGACATTCACCAAGTCTTTGATATTCTTTTGGCCACAGATCCAATGTGTCTTTCCTTCCTTTTAAAGATTTTAGGATGCGATTTGAGGGAAATTTGTTAGCTATTTCTAGCAAATTGAGTGACTGTACATGGGCTGGCTCATTGCCTCTTAACATTGCTTCTATGTTAAAATGTCTTACTTTGTTACCACATGTGGAAGCCTGTTGTGTGTATCTATCTGTCTGTCTATTTATTTATCTATCTATACACACACACACACTCGTTAATCTGTGTGGGTGGGTGTCTTTGCATTTGTTTTCATCCTCAGCTGCTGCTTGACTACTGGTGTTGGTTTGTTTATGTCCCCCATAACTTAGCAGTTCTAGCAGAAGTGACTGATAGAATAAGTACTCGACTTTAAAAAAAAATATCCTGGGGTCAATTTGCTTAACTAAAATCCTTCAGGGCAGTGTCCCAGCATGGCTCCATGAAACAAATAAGAGAAAGATCTTTGTCACTTTATGTCCATTTTCCCCTGCTTGGGTGGATTGAACAGTCTTACCATTTCTTCCATTCCTTTCTCATCTTTGACAGTGTCAGCATTGTGAGGTCAGCTTCCATCACTTCTCTCCACTTCATCCTTGGTCCTCTTCTCTCAGATTTTTCCTTCAACTTGCATCTCCTGCTACTTTGTTATCCATTTCATACTATCCACATCCATTGTATACCCTTACCAATGCCGTCATCAGTCTTTCATTCTGTTTTTTCCTGCATGGCTTAGTGGGTTAGGCTATTCATCTCATAATCCTATGGTTGTAAGTTCGATTCCAGGTGGCACATTGTGCCCTTGAGCAAGACACTTTATTTCACATTGCTCCAGTCCAATCAGCTGATGAAAATGAGTAGTACCTGTATTCCAAAGGGCCAGTTTTGTCACAATTTGTATCACACTGAATCCCTGCTAAAAACAGCATTAAGGGTAAGCCTGTCTGTGGATAGTACTCAGCCACATTAGTTTCATGAGCAGGTTGTTCCATTGATCACATCAACTGGAACCCTCATCGTCATAATTGACGAAGTACCAGTTTTGTACCTCTTGGCTCATCTCTAATCACACTGCTTGTACTCCATTAACATTACACATCCATCAAAGTGTGTTTGCTTCATTCCCTTCCAGTGTTTGTGTCTCCATGCCACTCAATGTCAACATCTGTTAGGATGCCCAATAAGAATATCGAAGCAACCACAGTCCTTGACTTTGTGCTTCATTTTATCAATCTCTGGAAGACAAAAAAAAAAACAAAGTTGACTTCAGAAAGATTTGAACTCTGAACATAAAGGATCGTAATTGAATACGGCAAGGCATTTTAGCTCATATTTTAAGGCTTCAGCCCATACACTGCTTATTTACTAGCCAATATCTTGTAAATCTTTCCTTCAAATGTCACAGATGACCAACCTAAAACTGCAGTAATAATTCAGCTTGCCAACAGATTTTGCTATAATTTCACATTCATTTCCGGTATTTTTTTTCTTTTTTCTTGTTGTTGTTGTTAGATTTAATGAACAAACAGACACTTTTATTGAAGAGTTTGTTTTTTTTCCCCCAAACAGTAAAATACTGTCTCATTCCATCCTTCCACAGATACATATTTAATTCAACAGCAAGAAACAAGGAAGTCTTAGAAAAAAAAATGTCTTGTGGTTATGTAATTAAGGCTTGAATTACCTTCTTTGAGCACCGTTTTAAAAGTGGAATTGGTAAAGTAGATAATCTCTCTTCTTCTCTCACTTTTTTTTTTGATGTCAGCAAGAAAAATATAAAATGTAC
This sequence comes from Octopus bimaculoides, assembly GCF_001194135.2. Classification (NCBI taxonomy): domain Eukaryota; kingdom Metazoa; phylum Mollusca; class Cephalopoda; order Octopoda; family Octopodidae; genus Octopus; species Octopus bimaculoides. Next base: position 95,995,492 of record NC_068989.1, read on the forward strand.
TTGTGTGTGCATGTGTGTTAGTCTCCCCACCACCATCACTTGAGAACCAGTGTTAGCTTGCTTACATCTCTGTAATTTTTCTATTTTGATAAGAGACCAATAGAATAAGTACCAGACTTGAAACGAGTTACTAGGGTCAACGTCTTCATCTGAAACCTTTTAAGGTGGTGCTCCAGCATGGCAGCAATCCAGTGATTGAAACCGGTAAGAGATAATTAATATTCAATTAGCAATGTTATAAGTTTGTGGTGGTAGTGGTGGTGGTTACTCTGAGGAACATGGATCACTCTTGGAGCAAGTGCCAAGAACTTAGAAGAACCAAAGTTTAGGAAGTGTTGTAAAGCTCAGAGAATCAGTGAATCAGTGAATAATGGTCGAGAGCCTTAGGAGGTGCCTGAATCCCTTAGGTGCCAGGTTGCTTCCCTGGATTATGGGTTACCATTGGTCAGATTTTGTATCCAACCAACGACTATTCGGAAATTGAGATGCGTTTTGTTACTTGTATGACTCAGGAGTCCCAGCTTAGACTCCGCGGCCATGTTGCCTTTCTGAGCCAGGCCCTGCTTACCATGCTCTCTTCCCTGAGGATCCGGCTGAGCTGACCGCTCACGTTGGTCAACCATATGTTACATGGTCATAGCATGTGACGAGGTATCCTGCAGAGATGGGGATTGACAGCTTAACAGGTCGCCCAGGAGGACCCAGGAGTCTACCAACAAATGGTGAATGCAACAATGTGCTGCAACAGTGCACATCCCCACACCTCACCTACTTTTGTTATTTTTCTTTTGAACAGAGTGCAGGGTCTAGGATTGGTGCTGTTTGGTTAATTGATTTAGTTCTTTACTTTGTAGCTACAAGGTCCTGAGTTCTATTGCAGGTGTCATTTTCTATAGCTTTGGGTTCACCCATACGTTGTGACTTAGTGAGTGAAACTGGGCAGAGAGAAATTGTGGAAAACTGTATCAAGTGAATGTGCACACACCCTGTGGCACACTGATTGTGCCTGCTGCAAATTACATTAAAGGTGCTCTCTCTCTCTCTCTCTCTCTCTCTCTCTCTATATATATATATATATATATATATATGTATATATATGTATGTACTTTTTTGTTTTTAATTATTTAAATTCTTCCTCTGAGGAAGGAACTCATTTCTGACAAAGATACAAAGCTCCGTCATTGAAATCTAGATAACAGAAACAACGTCACATTTTTAACTTGAGAAAAGTCTTGCATATTTTGACTCTTCCACTTACAGATTGTATTTGAAATGTGCGAATTAGCTGGTTGATTTCTTTTTCTGAAAATCTGAGCTTAACCAGGTTGTCACTTAGGCATTTACTCACAAAGCAAAATCCACATGTATGTATGTGTGTATGTACGTACGTATGTACTTTCGTTTGTTCGTATGTTTTCCTTTGAGTTTTATCTAAGTTTTTCTTAAGAGAATTCAAGCTGGTCACTAACAAAGCAACAAGACTTTTTGAGTCATCAGAGATCCCTATCATCATCATCATCATCATCATCGTTTAACATCCTGTGTGCAATTTGCACACATGCATCATATAATCTACCTTTCACTCTCAGTGAGTGGCCCTTTGTCACCAGTAGGGGTAGAAGCTTTCTGATCTTTGCCCAGCCTATTCTTATTGTTGTGTTTGTGAATATGTGGTTGAGTTGGTATCTTGGTTGAGCTGTCGACGCACACAATCAAGAGTATGCTTATATTCATCTAAAGAATCACAGATGGGAAAACTTTGGAGTGTCTTACAAATCTTCACTATGCCGCTTATAGATTCAATTTCTATGTATGTATCTGTCTGTCTGTCTGTCCTTCTTGCAGGTCTTGTTTTTAGTCCCCCTGGGTTTCTAGCAATCCTCCTCACCAGGCAAGCCTAGTGAGGGTGCCAGTTTAGTCGCAGGTGACTGGACCATGCAGCAGGTTGTTGCACCAGCAGCTGGTGCGACAACCTCATGCATGTGCATTGCTGGCATTTTGCATGGACAATGGTCAGTGATGGTCTCTCCTCATTCACAAGTGGACAGCCATCATCATCACATGTATGTATGCATGCATTTATGTGTGTGTGTGGAGGGCAGATTTCTGCACAGTCTGTGTCACATGACATCGTTCATTCTCACTTTTGGCAGAAGACATTTAGTAAAGGTGTAGCATAGAAGGATCAAACCCTGATCATGTTTTTTGTGAAACCAGCTTCTTAACCACAAAACCATGCGTTGCACCTTTTTTGCTGCTAAGCATTTTCTTGGTGAAATCATCTCAAATCCTTTTTACTTTTCATTCTATTTCTACCACTTCTAATTGTGTATAGAACAACCTGACCAGTAAAAATTAGCTGTTCTTTAATAATAAGAGGCAACAGGACAAGAATAAAAGTTTCAAAATGGAGTTATCACTAAGAGTGCCAAGATTTACATGTGAGGTGCCAAATGAACAAGAAGTAGGCTTAGTGTAGAAATATATCTATAGCAAAAACTGTAAAAAAACGAAAAAAAAGAATGAAATAGTTTTGAATTTGTTCGTTAAGCAAACTGTTTTTCCATGCATGAATGATTTTGAGTAGAATTAATTTGAAATGAGGTTTTATGGCCAGCAACTCTTCCTGTTGCCAACTCTCAGCCAATGTGAAAGGTTTTTCATTCATTCCCACACGTATATGTGCATCCACCCCTATGTATATACATGTGTGTATTACATACATGACAGAGTGTAAGCCCCCTGAGAGAAAAGTTGGATTCAAGAAGCATCAGATGTGGTGTGCAAGAGAGAAGACTGCTCTGGTATGGTCATGTTTTGTGAATGAATGAGGACAGCTGTGTAAAGAAGTGTCACACCCTAGCTGTTGAGCAAACCTGTGGAAGAGGTTGACTCAGGAAAACCTGGGATGAGGTGGTGAAGCATGACCTTCGAACATTGGGCCTTACCAAGACAATGACTAGTGACCGGGACCTTTGGAG
>NC_068989.1:95998482-96002997 GCF_001194135.2 Octopus bimaculoides
GGGCCTTACCAAGACAATGACTAGTGACCGGGACCTTTGGAGATATGCTGTGCTTGAGAAGACCCAACAAGTCAAGTGAGACCATAGCCCATGGCTTATGCCAGTGGATGTAACCAGCCCATTTATGAATACCCCTCATTCATTGGACAATAAACCTTTCTTGTAAAGACCTATTGAGGCAAGTGAAATCAAAATCAGAATTGCTGACCTGGCCAATGACAGTACCACCTGATTGGCACTTGTGCCAGTGGAATGTTAAAAGTACGTCTGAACGTGGGTGCAACCGGCCCACTTATGAGTACCCCTCATTCATTGGACAATGAACTTTGCTTGTGAAGACCTCTTGAGGTAACTGCAAAGAAACCAAAATCACTGACGTATGTGATGACAGTGCCACCTGATTGGCACTCATGCCAGTGGAATGTTAGAAGCACATCCAAGCGTGATCGTTGCCAGAGCATCAGATTGACTCCCATGCCAGTGACGCATAAAAAGCACCATTCAAGCGTGATTGTTGCCAGCGTCGCCTTGCCGGCACATGAAAAACATCATTTGAGTGTGGTCGTTGCCAGTGCTGCTGGACTGGCTCCCGTGCAGGTAGCACGTAAAAACACCTTTTGAGTGCGAGTGTGGCCGTTGCCAGAACCACCTGACTGGCCCTCATGCCGGTGGCTTGTAAAAAGCACCCACTACACTCTCGGAGTGGTTGGCTTTAGGAAGGGCATCCAGCGCCTTCAGTTCATCTTTGGTGTTACAAGGAGTTTTGCTGGTCTCTCCCTCAACTGCGCTCCACACATAATAATCAAGGGTGTTGCAGTCTGGGGAGTTAGGTGGCCAGATGTTAGGGGTGATGTGGTCCCAGAAATTGTCTTACAGCCATGACTGGGTTCTCCTGCTTGTGTGGCATGGTGCAGAGTCCTGTTGCCAGGCGTAGGGTCTTCCAGCAGCCACCCTCTGGGGCCAGGGCTGCACTACCTCTTCCAGGCACTTCATGTAGGCCTCTGTATTGAGTCTGATGCCATGTGGGAAGAAGAATGGAGGCATAATGTTGCCATTTTAAGTGATCACTCCAAACACTATGATGTTGATTGGATGTTTGATTTTTATCACTCTCTGTACACATTCTGAGATTGACACCCAAACATTCTGAAATGCTTGCATTGGAACTTGCAGCCCGAATGCCAAGCAGTATAGGATATTATTTCCAAATTTTTGGCAGAGTGAATTGTGTCATGGTGCTGTTTTTCTTAGATGGTGCCCAACTGACCCTACTATACTGTGTAGTAAACAAAATTAAAAACAAACAATGCGCATGTGTGAAATAAAAAATATAAAATGGCGACAATTTACCCATCACGCCCTGTATTTATATATATATATATATATATATATATATGTATGTATATATATATGTGTGTGTGTGTGTGTGTGTGTGTGTGTGTGTGTGTGTGTGTGTGTGTGCCCTACCTTCACACATATCCAGAGGCCTGAAATGATATATTATAAAACACCCATATTTGTAAGGGAATTCAAGAAATATTTACAAATAGCCCACCAATTCTTCCTCAATAAAACACAAAGGTTAAAATCTCTAGATAGGAATTTATGCCAGTATGGAAGAAAAGAAACTTAAAACAATGATGATGATGATGATAGTGGAGTTCCTCATACCTATCTCTTACAAAGGAGGAATTAAAAATAAAATAGCATGATTTGAGAGAGAGAGGTGGGGAGGGAGACAGAGGTGGGGAGGGAGACAGAGGTGGGGAGGGAGAGAGATGAACAGACAAGATAGGCAGATGGACAGACAGACAGACTGACAGATGGACAGCCAAACAGGCAGGAAGAGGTGAAGGACTAAACATTTTGAAGCATTACTGCCACCAACACCAATTTGTCATTGGAATATCAGTGACCAAAAACTATTCCAATTTGAACAAAGAGGATACATGCTTTTCTCCACATCAGAGGTCAATCACTTCACCTTTTAGGATAGGCTGCTCTTTTCTTGGATTCAATATACTTTGCTGAAAATATTTTCTAGCTTCTGTTTACTCCAAAATAATTTTGTCTATTTTTACATTCCTAAAACATCCTCCATCCTAATTCCTTTTGATTGAAAGAATTTTACCATTAAAAGAGTACAATGAGGTTAATTCATTGTCTTTGCCAAATCTGCATTTGCTGAAATTAGTCTCTTCCATTGAAAGGAAGAGGAGAGCTTTTCTCAGACATTGCCAAATGTCTTGGCACCCAGAATATCTTTTTCTACAAAACTATGTTTGCTACGAAGTTTCTGTTTTTTTCGTTTCTCTGTTTATTATGAGTTTCATGAAAAGGAAAACCCATTACAGAGAAAGTTAAGCAACAACATCAAAAACAATGATAATAATAATAATAATAATAGGAAGAAGAAGAATTATGATGAAGAGGATGAGGTTTATGTTTTTTTGGATTAAGTATGACACAAACAGATATTTTGTTTTAAAATTAATTATATTGTTTAAAGAAATTTTTTTTAAAAATCTACTTTTATTGTTTTTCTGAAACTTAATTATTCATATTCCAAATGCAAATGGATTATTTATTTAATTTTTCTAATCAAAGCATATAATTGGGGAATTTTAGTTAGGGCTCAACATTAGCATTCAATTAATTAATATCGATTGTTTTCCATTGGCGTCTACTAATTAGTAGGGTAGGAGCATAATCAATTAAATCAACCACAGAGTATGACTAGTATTTCATGGACATAATTACCCACCATTGAGACAGTCTTTACGTGGCTGCTTGACATCCTAAAGCTAGCAGCCAAATCTCCCTCAAATCACATTCTAGTGTATTAAAAAAATAGATGGATTAGAAAACGTAATATCAACCTCTACATCCTCCTCCTCCTTCTCGTCATCATCATCATAACATCCACTTTTTCATGTTTGCTTGCATTGGATGAAGTTTGTTGAGGCAGATTTTCTACAGCTGGATTCCTTTCCTGTCAACCCTCACCTGTTTCCAAGCAAGCTAATGTTTCACATGACCAGATATATTTTCATGAGAGATTGGAAATGAATAATTCTTTCTACTATAAGCACAAGACCTGAAATTTTGTGGGGAGGGGCTTGTCAATTTCATTGACCCCTGTATATAACTGGTACCTAATTTATCAACTCCAAAAGGATGTAAGGCAAAGTCTACCTTGACAGAATTTGAACTCGGAATGTAAAAGGCAGGTGAAATGCTGCTAAGACAGGTGTAATGTCAATTTATTCACAAGACCCTGTAATTGCTAATAATTAAGTCACATAACTTTTCAAATTCATTACTTAGGAGCAAATTGGCTCAGCCACTTTGGCTTTCTATATTTCTGAGTACAAATCCCTGTGAACTCATCTTTACCTCTTCAGAGTCAATGGATAAGGTACTAGTTTTGTACTAAGGTTGGCTCTCCTGTCTGTCTGTTTCTCTCTAAGAAAAAGAAAAAGAAATAATTGTCAGATATAGAGAGAGATGGTTTCTGCTTGGTTTAAGAGTGTCCAAGACATGCTGTCTGTCATGATGGCATCCCAGCAGCTATGTCATCACTTAAGAGGAGAAGGGAGAGCTTCCTCATATGAAGTTAATTTTTAAATTGCAATTAACTCAGATCTCTTTCCCCACCCCCACCACCCATCATTCTGTTCCACTAACACTGTAAAATCAACATATTTCTTAAATGAATAGATTTATTCTGATATTTTCTTTCATTGCTCCATTAGGATATAATTGAGCTTAACAATTCCTATCTATTTGCATCAGTATCCCCCTCTCCCCCCACCATCTACCCTTCCTACTCATATTTGTAATCATTTCAATTTGGGCTGATAATTTTACACAGACTCCACTTAGAGAAAGATGTCTGGTTATTTTAGCTCCATCTACAGTATCAGCTGAAGTTTTTCGAAATCTAGAACATAATTCTTTTGCCCCACTTTGAAGTTACCTAGAAGGAACTGGTACTCAAGTCTGAACTCTATTACTTCCATACTAACTGCTCTGGCAAAGAGAAAACGGATTGAATCTTGAAAATAGTAAGTTAGAGGAATAATGCGTCTTATTTGATTGTTTTAAGAGTTAGTCAAACTGCAATGTAGGAATTCTAATAATGATGATGATGATGATGTGAATACCAAATTTAAATCTTCAAATGCTGAGTTAAAACAACAACAACAGCAGTAATAATAATAATAATAATAATAATAATAATAATAATCATGAAACAAAATATCAAGTGTTACAAAATAACAAGAATAATGAAAAATATTCTGACAATCTAATTTGTATGATAAAAGGATTTCATACAAATTCAACAATGTTCAACTGCACTATTTTTCATTCCAATATAGAATCCAGAAAATTGATCTATAAATATCTGTCTTGTGCTTGCCTCTCCTATCTCTCTCTCCTAGCACCCCTTCTCTTTCTCTCACTCTCTATCTCTCTCTCTCTCTTTCTCTCTCTCTCTCTTTCTCTCTCTCT
>NC_068989.1:96003007-96008931 GCF_001194135.2 Octopus bimaculoides
CTCTCTCTCTCTCTCTCTCTCTCTCTCTCTCTCTCTCTCTCTGCCACTCTATCACTTTCTCTATGTGTTTCTCTTTCTACTTTCATCTTTCTTATCTCTGTATTCCCTTACTTTTCTTCAGCTCTAATGAAGTTAAATGAACTATTATAGTATCTCTAAATCTATTGTTAAAATGTATTATACTTGGAGATGTGTGTCCTATTTCTATTTTTGCTTATATGTATGTATGTACGTATGTAATGTATGTATGTATGTATGTATGGTATGTATGTACGTGTGGTATGTATGTCTCACTCGTTATCTACAAGTTGAATATTTTCTATGGAAGTCAGGATATCAGGATATCTCAATAAATAGGTTAAACTTTAAAAGATGTTCTTTTTTTTCACTTTCTATCTTAATGTATATATCTATATATATATATATATACACACATATTTGCACATGATACATGCATATATACATGCACACATGCACATTCATTCATGCATGCATACACACACACACACACACACAAACATATATATATATATATAAATATATATATATATACACACACACTCACAAACACAGACATGTCATACATATTTGCCTTTCAGGGAAAAGTATTAGTGGGAATACATTTAAAAAAAATGTTTTTAGGGGTTAAATTCATGTTATCTTTTCTCACAACTGAAAGCAATGGCAATTTTTTAAACATAAATGTTTTATTATATCTTCAGTTTTGTGCTGTGATATTTATTTCATTTTTTTTTTCATCTTGTTTTTGTTTTAATTTTTGTTTTTCCTCTGTGTTTTTCACTGGTTATTATTGATTCACTGTTTGTTGTTTTGTTAGAATCAATTATAGATTTTATTTCTAAATTTTTTTTTTGTTATTTTTCAATTTATTTTTCTTTTCTTTATTTGTTCATTATTCTTTCTCTCTGTATTATTTGAATGATAGCATAAAGATGTATGCATTTGCGTATGTCTCATGTGTGTGTGTGTGTGTGTGTGTGATTATAGATACATAGATGTAGGTATAGCTCTGTGCTTGAGATGTCTGTTTGCTAAACACATGGTTGTTAGCAGGTGTCTTCTACTATAGCCCCAGACTGACTAAAGCCTATCGTGTGTGTATATATATATATGGACGTTTGTGTATGTGTGCTTGAGTCTTTTTTGTTTGTTTGTGACTCCTTGTCTTGGTTTACTGTGATTGTTGTGAATGAATATCATTTATTTCTGTGCGAAAGCAAGTCTGGTCCTGGGGGAGAGATCACTTTGCTTGGGAAAAGTTCTGAATGAGAGGCCATGCATCGTTCTGGCTGAACCAAAGCTGATGAGACCCAGCTGAGTTCAAACCACGACACCCTGGTTGTTCGACTCACTTCCTTCTCTCTTGGAATTGTAGCCTAAAACTTATTTTAGAGCAACCTGCCACCCTCAAACCAAATGCACTTATATATCTTTCATCTTTTACTTGTTTCACTCATTGGACTATGACCAGGCTGGAGCACCACCTTCAAGGGTTTAGTTTAACTAATTATTCTAGCAGTATCTTTTGCTGAAATGTTTAGTTATCAGGATATAAACAAACCAACACCAGGTGTCAAGCAATGGTAGGAAAACAAACACAATGACATGCATGCACACACAATCATCCACACACATATATACAACAAGCTTCTGCACAGTTTCCATATAGCAAATTCACTCACAAGGCATTGGTCGGCCCAGAGCTGTAGAAGACCCTTGCCCAAGGTGCTGTGTAATGAGATTGAACCCAAGACCATATGATTGCAAAGCAAGCTTTTAAATCCTGTGTGTATTTGTTCACATTTTACTAATCTGTCCAGCATGGTTATCCATTGGCCTTAGGAAGTCCAGTCAAGTAGTGATGCCTGAACTGCAGTTGCTAATAGAGGAAACCCCATTAAGGACCTGATGGGGGCAAGTGAAACTGAAGAACAAACATCTTCAGCAAGTGACAAAAGAAAAATAAGTGTTTGGAGGCTGGATTTCGTTTCAGTTGCTTTTGGTTTGGTATGGCATTTATTTGGATAAGAGACAGGAAATATATAAAAAGAGCATGCTTTGGTGTTGGCCACAAGGAATGCAGACATTTCCTGATAGCATCAGTGTTGCTCAGCTTATTTAGTGGAAATGATGTTGAAGGAAGTTGTTGAAATTCCTGTGACTTCCAGTTGACCGTTGATGAGGTGAATATCCCACAGCGCAATCTATTCGTAACACTGTCATGGCTTTCAACAACAAAAGCAATTCTTGTTTCAACAAGATTAGCTGACACTAATCTCCAACTTTAAGGGGAAAAAGTTAGTTACCCAAGTATTTAAACAATGTACAAATATCTTTTACTTGTTTCACTCATTGGACTGCAGCCTTGTTATGATTTTGCCTTCGATAGATGAAGCAAAGAAATCTGGTTCTTATTCTGTTGCTCTCTTTTACCAAACTGTAAAGTTGTAGGGATGTTACCAAACCAACACTGGTACTTAAGTATGGTGGAGGATAAACACACATACATGATGGGCTTCCACACAGTTTCTGTCTACCAAATTTACTCCCAAGGCATTGGTTAATGTGGGGAGGGAGTATAGTAGAAAACTCTTGCCCAAAAGTCTTACTTAACAGGGACTGAAACTGAAACCATGGGCTTGCAAGGTAAGCTTCTGAGCCCCACAGCCATGCTTCTTGTGGCTCTCTATGTGTAAAAGTTATTTGATTGTAGCCTGGCGCAGGAATCAAGGGGTCAGAATGGGATGAAGATTTCAGATGTAGAAATTGTCACAAAGTATGGAAATAAGAATTATCAAGAATATAATATTTGGAAGAGTGTTATTTAAATGAGATTTGATTGGCTGTCAAGTGAAAATGTGGAACCTCTCTTAATGGTTAATTTCTCAATGGCTAAACTGCTTACCTATTTAAATTACTAAATATAGTCGAGATTTTGGAGCTGGGTTTAGTAAAATAGAATTACATATTAATAAATCACGTTGCATTCTACAGTTTATGAGATTTTAATGAAGCTGTTAATTTTGATTAAGAATGGTCTCTGTCAGGCTGGTATTAATTACAAGCATCAGAAGTGGTGTGCAGGAGAGACGACTGCACTGATATGGCCATGTGTTGCGTATGGATGAGGACAGCTGTGTGAAAAAGTGTCACACCCTAACAGTGGAGGGAACCTGTGGAAGAGGTAGACCCAGTAAGACCTGGGATGAGGGGGTGAAGCATGACCTTCAAACCTTGGATCTCACGGAGGCAATGACAAGTGACTGATACCTTTGGAGATATGCTGTGCTTGAGAAGACCTGACAAGCTAAGTGAGACTGTAGCTGTGGCCTATACCAGTGTCATATAACCAGCTCATTTAAGAGTACCCTTCAATCATTGGGCAATAAACTGTGCTTGTGAAGACTTCTTGAGTCAAGTGAAATCACTGTCATTGCTGATGCCAGTACGGCCTGGCTGGCATATTTGCCGGTGGCACATAAAAAGAACCATTTGAGTGTTGTCGATACCAGACCCACCGGACTGCCCTCCATGTTGGTGGCATGTAAAAAGCTGCCTGACTGGCTCCCGTGCTGGTGGCACATACAAAGCACCATTTGAGCATGGTCTTTGCCTGTGCCGCTTGACTGTCTCCCATGCCGGTGGCATGTAAAAAGCACCCACTACACTCTTGGAGTAGTTGACATTAGGAAGGGCATCCAGCTGTAGAAACCTTGTCAGATCAGACTGGAGCCTACTGGCTTGCCAGTCCTCAGTCAAATCATCCAACACATGTCAGCATGGAAAGTGGACGTTAAAAGATGATGATGAATAGAAGGCATAGAATGAATGACAGCATTTTTTATGTAGAAAAGTGACTCCCAAGGTGTTCCCTATGGCACACTAGTGTGCAGAAAATATGATAGAATTATAAAGGATTTCTATCATTTACTAACATTAAACACCAAAGTGGGAGGTGCAGGTGTAGCTGTGTAACTTAGGGCTTGCTTCCCAAGCAGATAGCTTCATGTAGTTTCTGCTGTTGTCTCTACGTTTTCCTCTTACACAATCATATTTCTAATAAAATACACAGCCTATGTGATTCAATAAATGTAGAAACTCTGCCAGATCAGATTGGAGCCTGGTGCAGCCATCTGGTTCACCACTCCTCAGTCAAATCGTCCAACCCATGCTAGCATGGAAAGCAGACGTTAAACGATGATGATGATGATGTGTTTCAGTCATTCGACTACAGCCATGCTAGGGCATCACACTGAAGCGTTTAGATGAGCAAATTGACTTCAGTCGTTAGATTTTAAGTTGATACTTATTCTATCAGCTTCATTTGCTATTTTGCTAAGTTACAGGGATGTAAGCAAATCAGTAATGGTTGTAAAACAGTAGGGGACAAGCCAAAGACATACAAACATAACAGACGTTGACGCAGTTACCACCAACCAAATTTACTCAGAGGCAGTGGTTAGCATGGGGCTCTATTAGAAGACACTTGCCCCAACGTGCCACACTGTGGGACTGAATCCAAAACCAAATGATTGCAGAGTGAACTTCTTAAGCAAACAGCCATGCCTCCCCACTCCCGGCACTTGTAGAGGTATTCTTCTGAAATCCATGAGATCAATCTTTCTTTAATGATTGCATCTAATTAAGATGTGAAGCAATTAATTCCATTTATCATGTTGTCCTCGTCATCAGTTGTTCGGTTTCTGTTCTTTTACGGTGGCCCATGTTGAAAGGATTTCCTATTCAGCATGTCACCACTCTTTTTAATCCTTTTTTGTTTAGGGATCTCATCTCTGAGGGTTGCCATGCTGTGTTCTGGCTGATATGAAAATTTGGTTACCATTTCAAGTCATTTCCTTTCAATTCAATTCTATTTATTGTAATTGCATAATGGCACAATGAAAAGTCGCTCTGGAGATAAAAATTGAATCAGAGAAGCCCTTTTCAAAGACAGAAACAGAATCCATCTGTTTTATTATTATTATTTTTTTATTTCAGTGATGTATTTGCTTGAGAAAAAGAAAGTTTGTAATTAAATGATAAATGAAGATTTTCTTTTAGTGAGAAGAACTCTGCTCTTTTTTTGTTTTTAGTCTTAATTGAAAATTATCACATTGCTTCATTTAAAAATTAATTAGATAAATTACTTTGAATTGGAAGAATTATTTGATTTCATTAACAAATGGTTCCTCCATCTGTTTTGCAGATCAGTATTGGTTCCTACTTACACATTGTTGTGTTGATGGTTGAATATTTCACTGATACTTTGTATTGTTAACATGATCCATTGATAGAAGTAGTATGGCAGTGTACAACAACACCATACATACATACATGCACTCACATACATACATACATACATACATATATGCACACACACATACATATATACATGTATACACACATAAGAAGGCAATGGACACCAAAAAAAAATAACATGAGAGACAAGTTTTAATGACTGTTGTATTAGGTTAACACTTAAAAGTTGGAAAAGACCGCTGACGTTTTGGACAAAACTCTTTCACCAGAAGAAAGATAGAAAAGAAAATAAAAACAAAAGAGATAACTGAATGAGAAAAGGTGTTATACGTTTATGGCTGAGTTTAGCCAAGTGTAATTTTGAGTTTATAAGGGAAGGAAAGATTCATGATACTGGCAGAGTATCGCTTTCTCCCATTATAATTATTTTCTGTCTTAAGGATCTGGAAGGTGAAAGGAGCTCACAAGGAGATGCAATTCAATAATCGTTTATTGGGATTCCCGATCTTGTGTCCCATTCCCAGTGTCCATCTCCATGGCAGCGCATGGTTCGCCAGTCCTCAGTCAAATCGTCCAACCCATGCTAGCATGGAAAGCAGACGTTAAACCATGATGATGATGTATATATATATATATATATATAT
>NC_068989.1:96008978-96018874 GCF_001194135.2 Octopus bimaculoides
TATATATATGTATGTTATTATATAATGTGTATGTATTATTATCATTATTATGTAATATGACGTATGTTTGGGATATTCATGTTTGTTTCCCCCTTGTCCTGACACAAATGTTCTGATTATAAACACAAGTTAACAGTGTCATTTGTTTGCTGTCCTCCACAAAAACATGTCCAGCCTTTGAGTTGATTGTTGGTCAATGATGTGTGAGAAATGTTACTTTACTCTGAAATGCATTTTGGCAATAAGGAGAGTAACCATTCAGAGCGGCCTCTATATGGTTGCTAATCCTGCTTGGAATAGCAGTCATATCTTTGTAAAATTGCACCGTAGAGTTGTAACAATGAAAGGATATCCTGAATAATATCCCAGTCAGACCTGATTGATTGGGTCACGGATTTACCTGATCAGGTTTGGTACAGAACTAAACAACAACATTTTTGAAACAGAGCTACGTCTGATGGTCATCGAATTGGTTTACAATGCAAGAAAAGAGGATGACAGGTGATTGAGGTTAATTGGCAATGCAACAACCCCAGCATAGCAGCACCAACATAGCCATTTGTTGCCCTCCTGGAACTCTATGAGAATATTGTTATTTCTATATAATGAAACATGTTCTATCAGTCTATAAGTATTACTTTAACAAATCACTTCCAAAAATAAATGGCTTCTGGCTGCTGTTGCTGCTGCTTTTTCTTCTTCTTCTTCTCCATTCCACCTCCTCCACCTCCTTTTTTACCTTCTTCCTTATCTCTCCTCCTCCTCCTCCTTTTCTGTTTCACTTTCAAAGACGATTCTCATAGAACAATCTAATATGCAATTGGTTACACCCAGCTGTGCATTTCGTGACCTCAAAATCGTTCCATCTTTACAAGTCTTACTCCATTAGACAAATCCTTTTTTCCAAACATTTTAGGAGTGTTTTTGCTATTGTTGTTGGTTAGGATCTTTTTTTGTTGTTGTTTTGTTGGGGATGGTGGTGGTGGTGGTGGTGGCTTTGTTAGTGCTATTTCTTTTGAAGTTATTGTTTTTTTTTTTTCGTTTCTTTTAATGGTTCCCTGCGTTTTTTTTTTTTTTTTTTAAATATGTGAATTAGTAATTCTTTGTTCCTCAGCAAGCTTTCATTGAAGATGTTTATGCAAAAATAAAATCTGAAAACATTTTCCATTTTCCCAACTGAACCTATTAGGGAGAAAGTAAACCAAGGAAAGAAACGCTATCTTTTGGTGTTCCTTCCATTCCTGTCTCTCACTTTCTCACTCTCTTCTTCATTTTCCTATTTAAGTCTCCCCACCCCCACACGCCATATTCTTTTCTCGTCGTCTTCATCATCATCACTTGTCTGCAAATTCCTTTTCCTTCTTCACTTTATTCCGACTCATCTTTAACTCCACAGTCTTGCTTCAAAACACAATAGCTACCAAGGAATCATTCAATTTGAACATTATATTCACTAATCTATTCCAATTATCTCTACTCTAATCCCACATCCTCTCTCACAAACACCAAGAAAGATTATCAATGTTTCTCTTTATTCTTTCCTCCAGTTTTTAATGTTTTGTCATCCTGTTTGAGTTGACTGACGATTATAGTATTAAATATTCAACACTCTCTCTGTATCATGAGAAGGTTCATGGCCTTGTGGTTAGGGTGTTGCCATCCAAATCACACAATCATGGTTTCCATTCCCAGATTGGGAGGTGCATTGTGTTCTTGAGCAAGACACTTAATTTCACATTACTCCACTGAGCTGAAAATGAGTGACCCTGCTGTGGACTGATTCCCATTCAAAGAGGATGCTGTAAGCTCTGTTACTTATACATCACAGAGACTGGGTAGACAGCCTTGGAGTCCTAGGACTTATGACAGAACTTTCTATACCATCTTACGAAATCATTTCCTCTTACTGCTTATGATTTCGGTCATAATCAAATCAACAATTGTTTTACAAGTAATATTTGCAGAGGTAAATTAACTGTTTCTTTTTCTTTGTGTGCAATTGGATCATTGTTGTGTATTTTAATGATCAGTGTTCCACCAGAGTTGGTCCTTACCACTTTTAATCAAGTATTCAGGCGATGATGATGATGATCAAGGTGTTTGTTTCTGGTCAAGGGAATGTTATTAATCTCAGGTATAAGAACAATCTCTTCTGCCATTTACTCGGCTCTGCAGTAGATCTCCCTTAATATGCACAATCTGCTTGAAGGATTATCAAGTTTGCTTCACATTGAGTCTCTGGCTCAATTTCACTGCATGACGCCTTCAACAAGTGCCATTCTTTGTAACTGTGGTCAACCCATGAGTGACATTGGTGGGGAAACGTAAGCAATGTAGAAGTCCATCTCATGAACTGTGGGTCAAAGGTCAAGCCTTGCCACTCATTGTGCCATGCTGACTCTACCTGAGAACTCCATTAAAGATTCACATGTCCGTGGAATCCTCAGCCACTAGCGGCTGATTCAAGGAGCAACTTATCAAACAACTCAATGTTGATCATCAAAACTGATGGAGATCCATTTTAGGTTCGATTTTCTTCTTTGAGCCTGGTTTTAGTTAGCTATTTGACCATTCCATTACTGGAAAGATTTTAAATCTGCTCAAATTACAGACGTTTCTCTTAGCTACCAGTAAGCCTAGTTTTAGTTAACTAAATAAATCTGACATTATCAAAATGGCATTAAATCCCCTCAGATTTGATCAAATCACTGACATACATCTTCAAAACTAATGTAATCAGCCATTTCACTTCTCTGTAATTAATGATGTAACAATGTTATGGCAGTTCCCAATCAACACTTGTTTATAGAAATTTACTGTAATTTACGTTTGGTCTTCTTATAAAGAGATTGTCTCTTATCTGAGTAGAGTTGTTATTTTTGTGCATCCTTATTTCTATCTCGTTGCACTATAAATGCTGTTGAATGGTAAGATTAACCTTTTCACTCATGACATGAAAGAAAAATTGAAAAAATTGAATTCAAAGAAAAGCTGATTTTAAAAAAATGAGAAACTGTTCTGTTATAAATGCTAAAGGGAAAAACAAAATGAAAAAATAGTGTCTAATTTCTAGGTAGATCTGTAAACATTTTTTTCTCAGACTTCTTCTCTGTGGTAGAAAATGATATTTCTGAGGAAAAAAAAATTATATATGAAAAGAAAAGAAATTAAGAATAACTTTCAGAATTGTGGTCTGATGTTATTTATTTATTTAAAAATATAGATAAACAAATAGAAAAAAAAACGAAAATAGAATTTTCTTGCTAAAAGATTACATAATCAAAAATGGTCTCTTTGAAATCTTATATTTGCTTAAATGATAAAAGATAAACGATATAGCAGTTGGCTTGGTAACACTATTCCAATACACACACACACGCACGCACTCATGCACATGCATGTATCCCCACAAACATACATGGGAAATATTTTGATTGCCAGATGATCATTGTCACTGAAGACTATTATCAATATTATTATTATCATTATTATTATCATTATTATTATTATTATTATTAATAATAATGGTATCTTATGCATTTTCATGTTAACTGAAACAAGTTAGCCATCATATTCTCTTTCTATACAACCTGGTCTCTTTAGATAATATCTTTGCTAGGTTCAGTTGCATTATCTGAATGCAGTTATTTATCCTGCACCCATCTTCCTTTGCCTTCCATTTCTCTCTCTCTCTCTCTCTCTCTCTCTCTCTCTCTCTCTTTTTTTTTCTCTCTCTCTCTTTTTCTCTCCTTACCACACTCATTCCTCATCTTTCCATTCTCTCCAATCTCTTCATTCTTTTCACAGTTCTTTGCTATGCAATGCCATTCAAATATTCTTTTATTCAATTTGCATTATGCACACTTACAACAGTCTGCTTGACATGTCCATCATCATCATCATCATCATCATCATCATCGTTAAACTGACCCTCCTCCTCACCACACAAGAACTGGTTTGTACATACCCTTAAAGGTTTTCTTTTTACCAATAACAAAGACTTCAAATATTTTCTCGGATAAACAGCTTCTAAAAACAATGTCCATGGGACCTTGAGCAAGTTTCTCCCACCTCAGCCCTAGGCTGACCGCTGCCTTGTGTGTGGATTTGGAAGCCTGTTTATACACGCATGTATAATGTGTGTAGCTACAAAATACATTTCATATCTTTGACTTGTTTTAGTTACTGGATTGGGACCGTGCTGGAGCACCACCTTCAAAAGTTTAGTCAAGTAAATTGATCCCTGTACTTATTTTTATAAAGTCTGTTATTTATTCTATCATTCTCCATTGCTGAACTGCTAAATTTCAGAGACATAAACAGAGTGAAAGGGAAGGAGGATGTTTCTTCCTTATATCCCAATATTGATCACGATGAAGGGGTAGAAGTATGCATGGATGCCTTCAAAAAGTGGTCAAACAAAAGTATTCCATCAAATTTTCTCTGTAGATTATTGAGGTTTGTGTTAGAAAGTAACACAATGAAGTTTAGACAAAGATTTTACCACCAGACGAAGGGTTGCGCTAATGTCTTCATGACGAAATTTGAGACACAGTTACTGAAGACATTCAAATCCCTTCATGGTCATGGCTCAATACTCTAGTTACGGTTCATTGACGATGTATTTTTCGTCTGGGAAGGATCACAGAATAGTTTAATGGACTTCTTGCATTTCTGTGACTGTTATCTAGAAACTATGGCTTTAAGTCCAACATAAAATTTACGTCTAGTTTTTCAAAAACTAGCGTTGAATTTCTGGACACGAAAGTCAAGTTTTCTGGAAGCAGATTAGTGACAGCGTTATCTTGCAAGCCTACGTCATCCCACATTTATCTCCACTGCCGATCTGATCATCCACATCGTCTTATTCGGTCAAATCCGAAATCCCAATTTTTGAGAATAAAACGGATTTGTACTGACATAGGGGATTACTGGAAACATGCAAATGCTTTTGTATATCATTATATCAAACGCGGTTACAGTGAATCACGTTTAAAGGAAATAGCAAATGAAATAGCTAAGATTAGCAAAGATAGTCAAACCTACGCGCATAATTTTAGCAAACACAATACAATAGATGATAGAATTCCTTTAGTGATTAGCTGGCACCGACATTTCGCTGGCATTTCAAAAGTGTTGCATGAAAGTTACCAGCTTGTGGCGAAAAAATATCCTCACTTCAGACAGATATTTCCTCAGCCGCCCATTGTAGCCTTTAGACAAAATAAGAATATAAGAGAATTATTGACCTCTATATCTGACTCCAAGAAAACGAACATTGGAGTATCTGCATGCTGTACCTTAAAGAACAGCCACAAGAGAGGTAAGCCCTGTTCATTGTGCAACAACATGAGTGAAGTGAATTCCATTAGAAATCATAACAGAAATGTTATGATTTATACAGAAGGTGGAACATGTAAAGATTCCCATTTGGTGTACGCTGCAGAATGCATGAAACACAACTTAATTTATGTTGGTTGTACAACAGAACAATTAAACAAAAGGTTTAATGGGTACAGATTGGACATCAGGCACAATAACAGTAGTTCAACAGAACTTGCCGAACATTTCGTTTCAAGCGGCTGGAATTTTGAAGAAGACTTGAAAGTGCATATTCTCAGAAAATATCCTGAATGTACCCCACTTTCACTTCTCAGAATGTATGAGGAGAAATATGTTTGCGGGTTATTAACATCATGCCCTGGAGGAATGAATAAGATGACAGGAGAATATCATCAAATTTATACAAAACTGTTTGATTAAATATTCTTCTTTCTCTCTTTTTCATTCCTTTTTTCTTTCTTTTTCTTTTCGCCTGTTATAAAATTGTAACTTAAAAACTGATGATGCCATTTCACCAATGTGTGGATGCTGGTTGCTCTCGTTCATACTTTATATTTAAATTTCTATAATTTTGAATTTTTATCACTTCTTATTTTGAACTTGACAAAGACAGACGTACTGTTGGAATATTGTTCAACTAATAAAATATCTTACAGTCGAATCGCGCTCTTCATCTTGACTGTTTAACTTTGTGAAGAGTTTTGTCAATCCTTTTTATAATATCAAAATCATAATAATAATAATAATAATAATAATAATAATAATAATAATAATAATAATAATAATTATTGTTATTATTATTTAGTCAGGGGTAAAGGGCTGTTCCCATAACTCTGAAACTAGTGAAAAGAAAAGAAAGAGAAATTTATTTTCAACCAGGGGATGGCCTGAATGCTTTTTTTAATTTTTTTTTTTTTTCATTTTATTTATTAAAGACGGTGGGGCAGAATCTGAAAGAAATAGGCTGTTGTTTCAAGCAGGTGCTTCTTATTCCATTGGTTTTCAAAGAGATAGTTTATCATATAGTTTGGAAGTATCCTTGATCATTTAAAGACTTTCTAAGACTGGTTGGAAGAAGTGGTGGGGGCGGGGCGGTTAGCCTCCATCAAAGACATCATTCAAGTTTTTGTGACAGAGTGAATTCTTTCAAAGGCATCGAAGGACCAAGTGACAGTGGACGTTAAACCATACCACAGATCAAGTTCACAATCCTGGACTGCTATTTTATTCCTTGACACCCACAAAAAATAAAGGTTGACCTCAGCAGGATTAGAACTCAGAACACAATGCACTAGAATAAATAGTAAATGCTATAAGGCATTTTGTCCAACACTCTAATGGCTCTGCCAGTTCACCATAAACCCATTGCTTTTTGCATTTTTCTCTTTTTTTTTTTTTTCTTAAAACTGTATTATTTAAGGGAGATTTGGCTGGTGTTTCCAGTTGACTGGGTAACTGTATAGAATTTCCTACATTAAGCCAGCTCATTTGCAGTTGATGAAGTAAAACACTGGAAATGATTCAATTGACAATATAGTGCTACTCTACCCACTGACCCCTTCCTAATTTGTGACCTTCAACTAATGTAAGAAATCCTTCTCATTGGATTTATTTCCACTCCCCATTTTGTTTTTGCAACTGATTAATTGTAAAATCCATAAAAATATTTTATTATTTTTATTTGTTTTATGTTTTTTATATATTCGCTATTGATTTTTCTCTGAAACATCTTAATTCTTTAATGATTTTGTTTAAAACGATTCTCCAATTTAAAGCCTTCTTTATTTCATTTTATTTATTCTGTTTTTTTTTTGTTTTTTAAATTTTATAACTTATAACTGGATATTGAGATAATTTTCATCTTTTAGGATGAAGCTTCTAGCAAAGTGTTGCACAGGAAAGTTCGTTAATTAGATTTTAATGTTTGATGAAGATTTTAAAGTTTTAAATTTGAAATAAATTTGACAATGAACTTCTGTCTCATTGACATTGAAGAAATTTTCCTTGGAAAAGGAAAACTATGATTAATATGAAATCCAAAATAAAATGTCTGTAAAGTGTGAATAACATTACAAACGTGATTCTTTATTAGTGAGTGTGTCTGTGTGTAATGAATGTGGGTAAGCTATGTGTGTGTGTGTGTGTAATGTAGGTATGTATTTGGGTATATGCATGTGATTTCTATATATTTATTTGTGTACGTGTTAAATTTGTGTTTATGTGTATGTAATTTGATTATGTATCTGTGTGTGATTCATGGATATATGTGTGTATTTGTGTGTGTACTTTATCTACATGTGTGTATGTGTAATATATGAGTGTGTGTGTGTGTGATTTATGTGTTTTGTGTTGATATATATGTAATTTGTGTGTCTGTATGTGCATTTAATTAATGTGTATATGTAATTTGTGCATAGCTGTGTGTATTTATATGTGGTTATGTATAATTTATGTATAAGTATGTAAATGTAATTTGTCTGTATTTGTGTGTGTGTATATGTAATTTGTATGTGTGTGTGTGTGTAAGATTTGTGAATGTGTGTGTGTATAGATATATACACATGTGCATATGTATTTTGTTTCTCTGAGTGTACAAGTATATATGCATAACTGGTGTGTGTGTATGTGTGTGTGTGTGTGTGTGTGTGTGTGTGTGTGTGTTGTTATTCTTTTACTTGAAATTCCAAATTTCTCCTCACAACAATATCAGTATTTGTCAAGATTGATCATTTAATGGTGAAACAAAACAAAGTAATTTGCCAGAGGAGGTAGCAGAAAAGAGAACCATTCCATCTGTTTATGTATCAACTATGGGCAGGTCCCTCAAGACATTTTAGTTTTCATTAAACATTCCCTTACAATTTTACCATTTTCATAACAGACTTATTGGATTTCAAATATAATTTGTTTAATGTTCAAAATCATTGAAACTTTGGAGGACTCTTAATTAATTTAGTTGCTGATGCTATGAAAAGAATCTATTTGTTTAAAGCTAGTTCTTGAT
Source organism: Octopus bimaculoides (assembly GCF_001194135.2). Taxonomy (NCBI): domain Eukaryota; kingdom Metazoa; phylum Mollusca; class Cephalopoda; order Octopoda; family Octopodidae; genus Octopus; species Octopus bimaculoides. The sequence continues at coordinate 96,017,326 of NC_068989.1, forward strand.
TTAAATAGATAGAATAATAGATAGAGATGATATTGGAATGAATAATATTATTTGTGATAGAATATTCAATTCTAAGGAAGAAGAATTGCTAACTTGTTACTAATCATTATTCTGATTTTGTCTTTTAAAAAAGTGTCCAGTGTTTGGTGAGATAGAATTCTGTATTAGATATTTGTGTCGTGCCTCTGAACACATTGTAGAGCTTGCCTCAGTCTACCTGGCTGATAAAACAGACTCTGCTTCTATTTCATTGTTGTGTGTTTAGTGACAGGAAGAGTGTCTTCACGTGAACAATGGTCCTTTCAAATTTTGGCAAAAGTAGTTGACCACATCGGTCCCCGTGCTCAGCTGATACATTCTTTATCAACCCCAGAATTACGATCGACAAAGTTGACCTAAGCTGCATTTGAACTAAGAACATAAAGAACCAGAAGAAATAATAGCAATTGCTTGAACAAAAAGCCTCCTCGTTAAGTGAATGTTGAAGACCATATTTATGAGAGATGAACTGGCCGACCCATCAGGACACCAAACAAAATGAGGTATTTCTCCTGACTCTCTGCATTCTTAGTTCAAATCACACTATGGTCAACTTTGTCTTTCACCCTTCAAAGGTTCAGAAATGAGTTCCTAGTCTCTTGGATGATTGGTTAGTAGAATCTTGAGAGGAGCATTGGATCAGTTAACTTGTAGGATATATTCTGTCTATCTGTATTCTGAGTTCAAATCACTCTAAGAACAACTTTGTTTTTCATCTGTTGGGAGTTGAGGAATAAAGTACCAGTCTAGGGTGAGCGATGGGTCCAAATGTTAAAGCATCAACCAAGATGCCTTACATTATTTCTTCTGACAGAATTGTTTCCATACAAAATTCTTAATTGCATTTCTTCTGGCATTATATGTCCTGGGTTCAAATACCGCTGGATTTGAATTTCTCTTTCATTCTTTCCTGCCCAATTAAATGAGTACCAGCTGACCACTAGGGTCAATGTAATCAACTAACCCCGACCTTTACAATTGCTGACCTTGTACCAAAACTTGAATCCCTTCCTTTTTTGTGGTTTCAAATTCAAACCCTGTTGTAACTTGTTTGCATGAAAGACTTAATCTGCTTTAACAACACCGGCAAGTCTGTGGGTCCTGATCAGTTTCAAGCACTCTGGCCTGGACTTCTGGTTTAAAGGTATTCTCCTTCCTGTGTTTCTTCCAGTAATCTTAGGTGCCATGAAAAGAAGCACTACATACAGCCATTCCTTTTAATCTATGCAATAAAGAAAGACCTAATCTGTGACCCCTGTCTAACATTAACACTGACTCCTGTGTATTTATTGTGGTATCACCAAACTGAGAGTAGCTCCATCTCTTCATATTCTGCTTTCTATTATTTTCTTGCTTCACCTTTTTTCAAATCAAAGTGTTTTTCTCCAGAATACAACACATCACCTGATCCAGGAACTGAACCCATGATCTCCCAATCATGAGTGCAACACTCTAACCACTAGGCTATGCATCCTCTCTCTCTCTCTCTCTCTCTCTCTCTCTCTCTCTC
>NC_068989.1:96018884-96029949 GCF_001194135.2 Octopus bimaculoides
CTTAGCTGTATAGGCAACTTGCCAGACTCATATGGCCTGAGGCACATAACCTCTCTACAACTGGAGGAAAGAATATATAATAGTTAGTTAATTTTGTAAGCAAAAAATTCCAGTTATGAAATTCTACAGATAAGCTTTCAAGTTGGGTGAGGTTCTCCCCTGTCATCAATTTCAGGTTTGTCCATAATGGTTTTCAAAGTTGATGATAGTGTATTCTTATTTGGCAAGTGGAGAATTCCATATTTGCAACAGGAATCTTCTCTGATGTGGGCATTGATTAAACATCTCTTTTTTGAAGTTTAAAAAAGATCTAAGAGCAAGGGAATTTTTCGGGGTCCTTGTTCTCCCACCCAAGCAAAGCTTATGTTATTTGCTCTCTCAAACACTTCAAAGCAGCCCTACTGGGCATCATTCCTAAACTGGGATTCTTTAGGTCTTCTAGTTCCTTTCAGTGCAAAGCCTCTTCTGATTTACAATTGCTAAAAGACTTGGATAGTACCTAACTCTTCTCCACCAAAAACATAGCCTATATAGGATAGACACATGTATATGCAATGGGCTTTTAGAGGATAGATACACTTCCCCACATACTTACAATAGCATTAATAGGGAAGCCAAACAGTTAGCCAAAAGTTTAGGTATAGCAGATTGAGTACAAGTGTTAACCAAGGGGAATGCCTTTATCAGCATCAAGGGCCAGAAAGCAAACATTGCCTCGAACCCCTGATGCTTCCTGATTAACCTGCTTAAATCAGAAATCAACCTGGCAAGCAAACATATACAAAGAAAGATCAATGACAACATAAGGGGTGCATCCAATCTCTCCTTATGGTGTTGTACCAATGAAGTGATTTCATGGTTTAAAACCAACCAGACTAGTGGCAGGGCAAGGTTCACCCAATTTGGTAAAGTGGATTTTGATATGTCTATATTGAAAGGGTTACTAGTTAAAGCACGTATGTTTGCTGGGAATTCCACTGATACTAGTGATGGGGACATAGATGTAATTATGCATGCTAGGAAAACACTGCTGTTCAATAAACAGGTCTTTGGTTCGAAGCTAATTTCATCCCTTTCTTCCCATCAGTCTCAGAGACCCTAAAAAAATAAGTGCTGCCCTTCCCTTTTTGACCATAAGGTTGAAAACACATACATGCACCCAAGTTGTCAGTGTATTTGTTTGTTAAACAGAAAGGGTTGTTACATACAACCCTTTCTGTTTTAAAACAATTGAATAAAAGAAATTTTTAAAAACTCATAGCCAGCCATAATACTTTTGAAATCTTATTCATTGAACCATGAACAGAAGAAGGTTGAAAATTGTTGGCTGCACCCACTAAAAAGATGAGCTATTTAGGGGTCTAAGATTGATAACCAGTGTTATCAATCTTAAGTTGGCTGCTCAGGATGAGAGATTGATAGAATAATTACAAACACTGTACTACGACTACTACTATTATTATTATTATTATTATTATTATTATTATTATTATTATTATTATTATTATTATTATTATTATTATTATTATTATTATTATTATTATTGTTGTTGTTGTTGTTGCTGCTGAACTCCCTCTGAACGCCATCCATTTATTGCCTTCTCATTTTACCTTAGATTACATTACACAATTTATGTGTTTGTATTTGTTTAAGATGTTAAGATTTGTGATACATTTTACTGCTACTTTTAGCAAGCTGAACGACCATGTACCGGCTCCCATGCTGGCTTGGTCTTATTTAGTTGTGAGGTAATGTATACTCAATCACCACTAATAATATTCATCATTCATAATTCTAATCCTTCACATGATTCATAAATAGTCTCTCTTTCTCATTATAACATTACTGTTCAAACAGGCTGCCAAGCTCTTTTCTCTTCCCTTTCTACGTCGACTTTCTTAGCAGCTGCTCTTCACAATACTCAAGTACAACTTAGCTACTTAGGTATCATCCTTCACTTCAAACTAAACCATGCATTTTATCCAGTGCATATCACACTCTACAATGATTCTCCTCTGCAATGTGCCAACCACAATTCTAGAAAGACATTAATTACCGCCCAGTCTCTGTTGCCTTTGTCTTCCTCCAGCTATATTTTCTGGGATTCTCTTCACTATTTAAATGAAAGTGGCTTCATAAAAATACTTCATTTCCAAACTGAGACTATTTTCTTCTGATGAATTTATTCAAGAACTGGATTCCTTTAAACATCAAAATAACACACACACACACACACACACACACACATGTGGTGTATATAGGCAGAGGAATGACTGTGTGGCTTATGATGTTTGTTCCACGACCCCATGGTTTCAGTCCCATAGCAGGGCATCTTGGGCTAATCTCTTTCCCATGGCCTCGACAATGACCAAAACCTTGTGAGCAAATTTAGAATTTAAGTGGCAGAAGAAACCATGCATAAGTCCTTTGTGTGTGTTTGTGTGGTGTAAGGCCAATATGGCCAAATGGTCAAGGAGTTCATTTTGCCATGACAAAGCCTCAGGTTCAATCTTATTGCTCAGCATCTTGTGCTAACTTCATTTTCTTCAGGCTCGAGTTGATAGCTGCCTCATAAGTGAAATATGATCGATGGAAAACGTACAGAAGCCTGTCAGATTGCTTGTAAAAAAAATTACAGCCTTGCCACATTCTGTTTCACACTGAATCTGTTTGAGAATTCCATTCAGGGGACACCAAGTATTAGAGGAATATTCTGCCACTTACACATTAATTTAAGAACAGAATTGAATAAAACTGAATCGCAATCATTGAGTCACGCATCCACACACACACACACACACACACTTGTGTGTGTGTGTGTGTGTTTACATATGTGCACGTATTTATATCTCCTTGTTTTGATATTGCATGTGAATAAGTGCCACCATCGTACAAGTGGTGTCATTTGTTTGCAGTTGTCCATGAAAACGTGTCTGGCCTTGGGAGGTGTATTACTTTGCTTACAAACAGTTGAGGGTTTGCAACAGGAAAGGCATCCAGTCATAGACACCCTTCCTCAGTAGATTTCATCTGATCCATGCAAGCAAGGAAAGGTAGATGCTGGCATGATGGTGGTGGTGGTGGTGGTGGTGGTGGTGATGGCAGTGATATATTTGCTATTTAAATACAAGAAAACACCATTCAAAATCATTTGTAAATATGAGAAAACAAACTCTATTGGGTCAGTTGAAAGAAAGTTGTTTTCTTTCTTTCTTTCTTTCTTTTTGTCTTTTATTGACTAAAAACGGAAACTGCACTCTGTTGTGAATAGCAGTAATGTATTCTTTTATTTGAAATCTAATCCTACTTGAGACTGAACTGGCTGCCTCGTCGTACAATACTTTAACCCTGTCACAGACAGTGTCTCAATGGAAATCATTCTATTAGCAGAGGTGGAACAAACGATTCCCATGCCAACAAGCTACTAGAATTCAGTTAAATGCAAAAAAAAAAAAAGAAAAAAGAATTATGAGTCATCAAGAGTTTAGCTGCATAAAGATGTAGGTTTTTATTTTATCATAGTCATTATTATTATTATTATTATTATTATTATAATTTTTTTCAGCAGTCACCATGCTGCAATTTAGCATGAGTTAATACAACAATGATAATATTAAGAAAATATTATCTCTCTCTCCAACTTCTTAATATTTATTTCTTTTTTTCTTATCTAAATACCTCACAATGTTCAGAAAGCTAAATAGATCAGCCGGTATTTTTCTTGTTGTAATTTAAACTCTGCTCACTTCATTGCTAACAACTGCTATAACCTGCAAATGTTTGCTTCTTCATAGAATTTAGTTAGCTGCATTGTGACTGAGTACCGTGTAATCTAGTTGTGTTCATTTTATTTATGTCTCTCTTTCTGACGAAGCCATTTCACTGTATTTTGGTGACACGGTTGCTAAGTCTAAGAGAATGTCCTGCTGATATGTGCCATTCATTTATGTTTCACTTTTATTGCAAACATCTCTAGACAATGTCCCCGAGAGATAATATCTATTGCCAGAAAGTTATCTCTTAGTATTCTTTATTGTTATTATTATTATTACTTTTTTATTATTATGTTGTTGTTTTTTTTGGGGGGGGGGTTCCAGTACAGCTCCCCCTCCATATGCATAGCTTTGAGGAATTAATGTTTGGACAGCAACTCAGATAGAGATAAATATAATTCAGTTATAATGTCATCGCCTATATTTGTCTGTCTTGCACAAATATTTATTAATATATGATGAAATATATCTGAAACAGGAATCTATTATTATATAAAAGAACTTCAAAAGCATACCTATTCTTTTAATATTGGATGGTTTGCTTGCAGTAAATATCTAATTTAATTGTAGCAATAGACTATCTGTGCGTGTATGTGTGTGTAGTCTTTATATATATATATATATCTTCCTGTTGTATACATTTTATATATTAACATATTGGCAACGATTTTTGCTTGTGAGGAAATGAATGATTATCCTTCTCTGAACATCCTGCTGCATATCTGTTGCACTTAAACATACAAACGCACAAACATATATATATACCTGAAAGAAGTAATTTTACTCTGGAAATATTAAAAAAAAAAACCAGAAAAAACAGCCAACAAATATCAGGAAGCATGTGATATGTAAGAGTATACCAATTGGTGAGTTGTGCTTTGATATCAAGCATATGCTATCATATCACAATGTTCTGGTATCTCATGGATTTGTCATTTCAAGTTTTTCAAAGTGAACAAGGTTAGTCTTCTTTACGGATGAGAAGAATACGCCTATGGACCTGAAACCTGGATTATGAAGGGGTTTTAGGGTTCACCAGGATTCTCACAAAAACTTGAAACATCTGACATCAACAGCTCAGAGATCCAGAACAAATACTGTCGGACCGTCTCTCCACTTCTGTGTTGCCTCTGCCAGTTTGCCATATTTGGATTCTTAGCTCAAGTGTCGATTGCTTCATTGCTGTAACTTGAGATGAAGATCTATACTATGCTAAGGCTGAGTAGTCAAAGCTAATCACCATCATCATCATCATCGTTTAACGTCCATTTTCCATGCTGGCATGGGTTGGACTGTTTGAGTGAGGACTGGTGAGCCAGCAGCAACACCAGGCTCCAATCTGATCTGGCAATGTTTCTAAATCTGGATGCCCTTCCTAACGCCAACCACTCCAAGAGTGTAGTGGGTGATTTTTACATGCCACCAGCACAAGAGCCTGGTTTCAATCACTTTCGGATAGAGCTTTTTTATGTGCCACTGGCATGGGGGCAGACAGGTAAGAATTGCTGTTGAAAGTATCCTCAACTAACGAAGCATTCTTTAGGTAAATAGCTCCAGGCATGGCTGCGTAGTTAACACGTTTGATTTGCAACCGCTTGGGTCTAGATTGAATCCTTCTACACAACAACTTGGATCTTCTGTGATTGCCTTGGCATGACCAATTGTATCTAGAATTTAGTCGATGGAAACTGTGCTGATGCTCGTTGCATTTATGAACATGTGTGTCTATTGGTTATGATTGGATGCTTTAGAAGTTCAGTTCACAATCACATGCTTCTGAGTTTCAATTTTACTGCTGAAGTCTTTGCTTGACAAATAGTTTGTGAGTAGAATTTGATAAGACTTGAACTAAGCTGATGCATAATGTATCAATATATATATATATATATATATATATATATGTGTGTGTGTGTGTGTGTGTGTGTGTGTGTGTGTGTGTGTGTGTGTGTCCATGTCTTTTGTTTAATATTGCATACTTATGTGTCTTGTTTGACAAATAGAGAATGATGAAATAAAGTACTGAGTAGCTAGTCAAATGCCCAAGCATGGCCACAATCCAGTGACTAGAAGAAAAAAAAACATCCCCAGCTCCTTAACCAGGTTCTGTGAAAGTGTGTAGCCTAATGGTCAGAGTGTTGGTTTTAGGATCGGAGGGTCATGAGACGAATGTCCGCATTGAGTGGTATGTGGTTTTGTCTTTGAGTGAGATGCTTCATTTTGACATAGTTCCAGGCTTCTCAGCTGAAGATGGGTGCTGTGCAACTGTTCCTCTCACTCTTCATCTGTCACATCTTTGATATTCCATTGGTTCAAGAGCCAAGAGGCCTTCGTGTCTGTTCACAACTACATTTCTACCTAAATCAGTGAGTAAAATCACGGCATGTGCTCCCAGGCCATACTTGCTTATGAGTGACAACTTTAGTTTTAGAGATAAACATATGCAAGGATATCAATGAAAAGTGTTAAACTTGCAAATACATCCCCTGATTCTTTACATAAATAAATCTCATTGTTTTAAATGACACTGTAAATATATATTTAAGTCCTAATTCCTAAGACAGCAATTTTCAACATGGAGATGAAGTGGTGGAAGATATATGGCTAATCAAATGTCGAAGTTCAACACAAACCAACAGAATGACTTTAAATGTCAAGTAATGTTTTATTATGTACAGGCTGTTTGTTAGCTTAGTTCTGTATTTTTACTAAGACGACCTTGTCCTTTCTGCATGGGGAAGTGGGGAGGTAGGCTTTAGATGTATTGTCCCAAATGCATGTCATAAGTTAGAATAAGGTCAGCAGTCATGATTGAGGTCAACCGTCCAGGGCTTTTGTCATTCATTTGATGCTGTATTCTGTTTGAAATTCTGTTCATTGATACTCGGAGAATATAAACAGAAAGAATTCTAGTGAACTTCAGTTTCGATTGGGTGCAGTATTCCGTGTTGACAAAGTTGAGATGAAAAGTGGTGGAGGAGAAGATTGTTCAAGAGAAACGAAATGAAGTTTTTGATTTAGAGAAACAGAAACCGGCATAAAAGGGGGAAAAGCAATAATGTCTGCAAGCTAGAGGTGAATGAATTTTTGGCAATCCTCAGAACGGCCAGCTTTGAGAAACCAAACTCCTGCAGACGTCCTTCTTAGTAGTTGCAAGAACTACATCTCTTCTATGGTGCTTTTGTGACTAAAAGACAGGTCTATAAAGATGCACAAATGATATTAACAGGAAAAGAAAACAGGTTCATGTTTGGTTGTGTGGTTAAGATGCTTGCTTTGCAACCACATGGTTTCCAGTTCAGTCCCACTGCACAGCATCTTGTCTTTTTAAGGCCCTGATCAAACAATGCCTTCCGAGAGAATTTGGTCAAAAGAAACTGCATGAAAGTCTGTTGTATATGTATACATACATATATATATATATATATATATATATATATATATATATATGTGTGTGTGTGTGTGTGTGTTTGTTCCACCACCACCTCCACTTGACAACTAGTGCTGGTTTGTTTACATCCCTATAACTTGGCAGTTCATAAAAAGCATCTGATAAAATGAGCAACAGACTTTTGATAAAATAAATACTGGATATTATTTACATTATTTACATTGAACGGATATGTGTCCTCATCTTGTTTGCTACCACAGGCATATAGTGTAATGGTTAAGAGCACAGGCTACTAACCCCATGATTGAGAGTTCAGTTCCAGGCAGTGCCTTGAATAAATAATAATAATAATGATATCAGCAAAAAAATACCTTAGGAATGAGATCCCAGGGTTGGGTTCAAAATTCTACCAGGACACCTGATGAAGGCTGGAGAGTAAATCAGCCGAAACGTTGTGGTACCAACAGACAAGATGAGAACACATATCTGCCCAATGTAAATAATGTACAGAATTCCTCATCTCTAAAGTATAGAACAAAATAAATACTGGGTTGATTTCTTTGACTTAAGTCTTCAAGGTGATGCTCCAGAATGGCAGCATTCTAATGGCTGAAACCTGTAAAAGATAAATGATTATAGGTTGGCTCCAGCTAGGCTAAGTTGTGGTTACATAACAACAACAGAGGAGAGAGTCTATGCAGTCTACTGAAAATAATAGCCAAATGTTCCTCAAATGACACCCTTACTCTCTTGGGAAACGGTTGGTGTATAATCACTAGTGTACTTAGAAATATGTAATTCTTTTGAGAAGGACAGGGTTGCCATGGTTGGATAGAATTTGACTGTAAGTTTAGTCATTGAAGGCTGACCAGGGGTTAAAAAATAACCACCATCCAATCAATGAATCCCCCTCCCCCATTCAACCAGATGTTGAGTTGGTTTGTAACTACAAATTACTTGATTGTCTATCCACATGAAATAATTAGGCTTAATTAGAACTCTTCAGTTTATCAACATTTTTTCTACTAATAAGCAGCGAGGTTTCTATGCACCAATCTCTGTCATAAAAGAAGAAATGATACTAAATATAGAGAAACTGTAATTAAACGTTGGTGTTAATTACAGCAATCACCACTCCCCTGTCATCATAAGGGAGATGTGAGAGAATCTTGAGGAATGGTTAAATAATAATTCTTTTCTAAAACAAAGCAGCAATTTTTTTTTGTTAGTGGGGGAAGGGTTAGTAATTTCCGTTGGCTTGTCTTGTACTTCACTGACCCTGGGAAAATGACCTTGGTAGGATTTGAACTCACAATGCAAAGACCCAGAACAAATACCACTTCCTCTTCACTGATACTCTCACAACACTCCCAGCTGACTACTTTTTTATCCTATTTCAGTCATCAGACTCTGGCCATGCTGGGGCACCACCTTGAAGAATTATGGTTGAATGAACAGACCTCAGTACATAGTGTTTCTTTTTTTAAGCGTAATACTTACTCTGTTGGTCCATTTTGTTGAACCTCTAAGTTATGGGAATGTAAACACACCAACACCGGTTGTCAAGTGGTGGAGGTGGACAAACTCAGACACACACCCACACACATATATTTGATATGCTTTTTACATTTTTTACATTTGACGGATATTTGTCCATATCTTGTTTGTTGCTAATACATTTCGGCTGATATACCCTCCAGCCTTCATCAAGTGTCTTGGGGAAATTTTGAACTTGGGTTCTCATTCCTAAGGTATTTTTCAATATTATTATTATTATTATTATTATTATTATTATTATTATTATTATTCAGGTCACTGCCTGGAATCAAACTCAGAATCTTGGGGTTAGTAGCCTGCACTCTTAACCACTACGCCATATGCCTGTGGGCATATATCCGTCAAATGTGAATAATGTACATAATTCTTCATCTCTTAAATATAGAACTGTAGGCTTTTTTCAGTTTCCACCTACCAAATCCATTCACAGGGCTTTGGTCAGCCAGTGATTATAGTGGAAGATATTTGCCCAAGGTGCCACACAGTGGGACTGAACCTGTAACCATGGGGTTTGGAAGCAAGCTTCTAACCACACAGCCACACCTACACCTATTATTCTTTTACTTGTTTCAGTCATTTGACAGCAGCCATGCTGGAGCACTGCCTTTAGTCAACCAAATTGTCCCTAGGACTTATTCTTTGTAAGCCTAGTCCTTATTCTGTTGGTCTCTATTGCTGAACTGCTAAGTTACAGGGACATAAACACACCAGCATTGGTTGTCAAACAATGTTGGAAGGGAGGACAAACACATCGCTAGCCACGAAACCTTTTTCTATTTTCTCTCCATGTTTATTTCTGTGTTCCTTTCTGTCGAAGAGCATACGCTCGAAACGTAAAAGACTTTCTTACTTTCAAAGTGTTAAACTATTACATCTGTTTGTTGTTTACACACTCATCTTCATCTTTTGTTTTTTTGTAAATTCTCACTATATATATATATATATATATATATATATCATCATCATCATCATCATCATCATCGTTTAACGTCCGCTTTCCATGCTAGCATGGGTTGGACGATTTGACTGAGGACTGGTGAAACCGGATGGCAACACCAGGCTCCAGTCTGATTTGGCAGAGTTTCTACAGCTGGATGCCCTTCCTAACGCCAACCACTCAGAGAGTGTAGTGGGCTTCTTTCAAGTTTCCGTCTACCAAATCCACTCACAAGGCTTTGGTCAGCTCGAGGCCATAGTAGAAGACACTTTTCCAAGGTGCCATGCAGTGGGACTGAACCCGGAATCATGTGGTTGGTAAGCAAGCTACTTACCATGCAGCCACTCCTGCGCCTATTGTGAACAAATATATAATAATTGTTTCTGACTTCATCAGCTTTGAGGGGAGGGGGTTTCTTGGTAGCATTGGCTCTGGTTCTAAACTACCAACTTATTACAACCATCCCTGATGGATGAAATGCCTGATTGGATTAGAACTCAGAACATAGAATTGGGCATTTATTTTGTCTCATGTCCAGAGTATTCCATCCGCTCAACATCATCACCATCATCATCATGATTGTTGTATTATTCACTTTTTCATGCTTGCATGCATCTGATAGAATATGCTGAAGCAGTTTTTCTGTAGCCAGATGCCCTTCCTGTTGCCAACACTTGCCTGTTTCCAAGGAATGTAATATTACTTCTTGGCTGGACATGTTTTCTTGGAAGACATTGGTTGAGTGATGATGATGCTCATTCACAGTTATCATGATGTGAAGACAAGAAGACACAGTTACACAAAACACACTCATGTACATAATTATATGTATATCTATAAATAATCATTAGTGATTGAAGCAGTATTAAGTAGAAAAGGCAATCGTTATGTCCCATGATACATTAAAACAAACATATTTGTATCATTGGCAGATAAGAATCACCTACAGGTGCCAAAACTGCCAGATCATGTGATGTCTATGTACTGCATTTCTTCAGTACAGCTGCTGGTATGTGGCTTGTGGACAGCTATCACTGAAGAGATGCAGTACATTGAAATTATGTGATCAAACAGTTCTGGTGTCCATAGCAGATGATTCTCATCTGATAACGCTATAATTATGTATGTTTTTGAGCACCATGCATCCATTTGAAAGGTCCTCTCAAGGTGAATACCACAATATTTGGCATTCTAACAAAACATCCATGTGAAGCTGGATACAAAGATTACCTTTTGTGGTGTGTGTGTGTGTGTGTGTGTGTGTGTGTGTGTGTGTGTGTGTGTGTAGACACAGCAATAAAGGAAAAAAACAAATGAGAAATTGTTGCCTATCTCTCTTTAATAATCCAGAATCTTGGTGTAGAATCTTGTTCTTTTAAGTCTGCTGACAATTACTTACTCAAAAATTGC
>NC_068989.1:96032618-96043215 GCF_001194135.2 Octopus bimaculoides
AACGGAAGAAAGAAGGACTTGCATAGGAGGGAGAGAAGGACTTGCATAGGAGGGAGAGTTCGTAGCTTTATCATTGATAATTTATTTGTAAAACACAACTGAGAACATATTTATAAAATAAAAATACCAAAAAAAATTCATTGATTTGGTTATTTCCAGAGTCAAATGTAGAGGTAAGAATATGCAATAGAGATTAAGATTTTCAGTGCTGTTATCTGGTTGAACTTTCTGAGATTTGTATGACCCAGTCACGTTCATCCATTGTCATTCAACCATAATCCTTAATTGATTAGCTTGAGCAATGAACAGTATCGTGTGTTCATGTAGACCTAGACTTTGAAGGTTTTTCATTGGATGTCTAACCCAAGTGTATCCTTGCCAGAGTGTCCATAGCAGCCATTATTTTTATCTTCATGAATATTCTGTATAACAAGTTAGTTACTACAATACCAACAAACAATAGGGAAAACTACACTACCACTGATGAAGTTTCATAAGCTAGAAACTTTCAAAGTCATCTCCCTTGCTCACTCTGCCAAAGAATAATCTTAGCTAACAGTTAATATCTATTTTCCTAATTACTGCATTTTAGCCCTCTTGGTGTTGTAAATATTTAGAAATAGATTTAAAAAATATTTTTTTTAAATGCTCAGTTTTTTGGAGATATTTTCTGACAATGAAAAATAGCTCTATCTCTTTCTTAAAGTGAAATGTTATGATTATAATGTTTCGTCTCACAATCTGTTCTCATTGCATCTCCAAAATAACAAATGATTCTCTAAAAACCTACTTCCCCATCTGTACAAGCATACACGCACATACCTTAGCCATGCTTGATGCAATAGGTTTGCAGCCAAATATGTTATCTTGTCAATTCATGTCTTTTTTTTTATTTATCTATTTGTTAGTTGGTTTTCTTTTCGGGTTTTTTGTTTATTTATTTGTTTCCTTTATCCAATAAATCATTACCATCTTATTTCTTCAAGATGTTGCATGTCCAACCCACAGGATCCCATTTCGGAAAGAACTCCCTTTGTTATTAACATGAATGTAGTTTCTCTGAACTTCTTTGGCAAACTTTTCTCCTGCTGCTGCTATGTTGCAGCATTGATTTTACCTCCTGGATAACACAATATGATATCTGCTACACCTAATTTCCTTTTTTGCTGCAAGTCGATTTCTTCACCTATGAATTTGCTTGCACATTTTTCTCTACATTTTAAAACAAATTCCCAAAGTGTGCAATCAGCTGCCATTTTCTACTCATGCTTTTCAAAACCAACAGGTAAAGTTGAAGAACAACTGTTTCTTTCTGACATTTCGTCTGCCTCTTTTCCGAACAGCACTTTGCTGTGTGGTTATCCAGAAATAGACTTGACAGTAGAGAAAATGCTTGACAGTAGGACATCATTGAGGTGAGTGGACAAGTTTAAGTATCTTGGGACCATATTCATGAATGATGATAGACTGGAGGTAGCATTGGATGCTAGAATTGCAGGTGCTGATGCAGTAATGCATCATCTCCAGCCTTTCATCCTCAGAAGGGAAGAGGTTGGGAAGATAACCAAACTTATTATTTGTTGTGTAATGGCTGAGTGAGTCCAATTGTGAACCTTGGGAGGTGAAATGGGAAGAACTCTGGAGTAATGTTATTCAACAGAGTAAATAGCTCCGAGATCGGAGAGTCTCTCCAATTCCAGTTTCTACTTCTCCACATTGGGAGGTCAATGCTCTGACATTATGGACACGTGATTAGAGTGTTGCAAGAAAGAATCACAAGATAGATTCTTTAAGCTGAGCCAACCAGTAGGAGATCAAGAGGCAGATGAAGTCTGAGATGGTTGGATAATATCCATCATCTCAGTCACACTTGAAAATCCAGCAGGAAAACAATAAATGATGGTTGCTTCTGACAGGTCCCTATTGAAGAAGTTGCTGAGGATTCTGTTTCCAAGATCCTCCAAGAATTAGTGAGAAACGGAAATGGATGGACAGAGTAGGGAAACTGCCACACATCTGGAATGGTTTTTATTACATGTCATACATTTAAGTAAAACATGTCGGAGTGTGCCCTGTTGTATAACTGGAGGAAAAAGATCCATACAAGATGCCTTCTCCTTTGGATGACTTCCTGCTTGATTAGAGCTGCTCTGAGAGGACACAACAATAATGTTTATAATATTGGTTTCAAATTTTAGCACAAGGCCAGCAATTTTGGGAGAGAGGGCAACTCGATCACATTATTCCAGCATTCAACTGCTACTTATTTCATCAACCTAGACTGCAACACCCTTGATTATTATGTGTGGGGCACAGTTGAGTGAAAGACCAGCAAAACTCTTTGTAACACCAAAGATGAACTGAAGGCAAGGATTATGGCAGCATTCACCAACTTAAACAAGGAGACTGTCCAGAAGAGTTGCAGCAGATTCCAAAGTTGTCTGGAGGCCATGGTTGAATCCAATAGCGATTTTATTGAATAAATTTACTCTTTAGTATTTCAAGATATTTTCATGTAACTTTCACAAATATATATAAGCACAGGAGTGGCTTTGTTGTAAGAAGCTTACTTCCCAACAACATTGTTCTGGATTCAGTCCCACTGCGTGGCACCTTGGGTAAGTGTCTTCTACTATAGCCTCAGGCCAACCAAAGCCTTGTGAGTGGATTTGATAGACGGAAACTGAATGAAGCCCATCATATATATATATATGTATGTATGTATGTATTAGTCTCCCACCATTGCTTGACAATCGATGCTGGTGTGTTTACGTCACCGTAACTTAGCAGTTCGGCAAAAGAGTCCAATAGAATAAGTACTAGGCTTACAAAGAATAAGTCCTGAGGTCGATTTCCTGAGCTAAAGGCAGTGCTCCAGCATGGCCGCAGTCAAATGACTGAAGCAAGTAAAAGAATAAAATGAGATGTCATTTTCATTTTTGTATAATTTCGACAATTTATTCTCTGCACCCTGTATATAGATACACACACACACATATATACATACATATATATATATAAATATGTGTGTGTATATATATATATATATATATATATATATAGATATATACACATATATGTATGTATATATATATATATGTATGTATGTATGTATGTATGTACATATGTAAGTATGGTTGGATGTATATGAAGTACACTTGATCACACTTGCACTGGAATATAATATATAATTACTCATTGTTACACCTGCACACACTACAACCACCACCACCACCACCGGCAACCACCACCACCCACTCTTCAAATGCAAAAACAATGCATTTGTTGTGATGAAAGCAAATGATAACCAGATCTTCCTCCCACTTATTCTCTTTCCTCATCTTTTCTCACGTTCTCTGTCCTCTCTGCTGATCATATTCCCAACATCTCGTTTTGATAGAAAAATGTTTAACAGAATATTAATACAGAATATTTTCTATTTATTCTTTCTTCCTTTTCTTCAATGCCCTCTGCCAGTGAAGTTTGCTTCTAGGAGAGAAAGAGGGAGAGAGGGAAACTGAGAAATAGTTTCTAAAAAATACTAATAAAACAGATTAATAATAATAATAATAATAATAATAATAATAATTTTAAAATGCTTATATATACATGCATACACTTATAAAATAATTAGAAACTTTTAGCACTTGTGTGACATATTTCAATCTTCTTTCCTTCCATATCTGTATTTTTCTCTCTAATTCTTTGCTATTATTTTCTTTCTTTGAGAATTTTTCCAAACTTTTTTTGCGGTTTATCACATTGATAAGAGCCTTAGTTATTCTGAAATTAGTTTAATATCTGCTTGGCAAACTTTGCATATTTTGCTCTCTACAAATAAGTTGTTTTCTCATTTTTGCTACTTTTAATATATGTATATATATAGTTATAGGAAGATAGTCAGGATTTTAGATAAAAATTATTTATTTAACATTTTCATCTCTTTTGAGAGATTCATCATGAATGAATCTCTCAAATAATTTCTGTATATATTATATATATATACATATGAGGTGGTGACAAAATATTACCAGACTAATTCTGTTTAATAAGATATAACTTATTTCCTAAGTTTGAACATTATCTCTTTCAAAATAGTCACCTTGATGAGCAATACACTGGGCCCAGCAGATTTCCTGCCACTTTTAGTTTCTAGCCTGGAAGTTGTTTTCTGTGATTTGAGAACCTTCTGTAATTCACTCTGGATCTTGACAACACTGTTAAAATGGCAACCTTTGAGCTGCCCTTTTATCTTGGGGAAGAAATGGAAGTCCACAGGTACTAAATTTGGTGAACAGGGTGGGTGTGAAAGCAATACCATGTTGTCTTTGGTGAGAAACTCATGAGTGAGGAAAACTCGGTGAAGAATCCGATTCTTTACTCTGCAAAGATCCAATCACTCTCGCCAAATGTCTTTCCTCTAATGCTTCAAAATGTTGCAGTAGAATTCTTGATTGATGGTCTGGCCCTGGGGGGATGAATTCTCAATGCACAATACCACATTTCCTGGGGTGACGCTCGTGTCAGGTCTTCCACATTGCTCAGCATCTTCCAGGGATGTTCTTCTGTTTTTGAAGTGCTTGTACCACTTGAGCATTGCATACAACCCATTGCCTCTTCATTGTAAGGATGCCAAACGCATGCTCAATGTCTCTCTGGCAGACTTCCCAAGATTAACTTAAAATTTCACATTGGCTTCTTGTTCCTGTCCATGACAAAATCCTGCGCTACAGCATGGACGTGTCCACAAAATCACAATTTTCACAACTTGCAAAGTAAACAGTGACTTCACTCGGTACACTTCCTCATGAAGGTCACTGCTGTCTCTCACTCTGCACTCAACTGTGTGCTGCCATTTGTTGGCACACTACAGAATAGTCTGGAAACCTTTTGCTACCACCTTGTGCATCATGTTACCATCCACTTATCCACACTTCCATGGGTAAGAAAGGAATTGTTGAGGTAGTAATTGGATGCTTATCCTGTCACCAACTCTCTCCTTTTTTCTGATGTAATATTTTTACGTGTAAAGCAGATTGGAAACAAATGCCAACTGCTTGGATGATTGTAGTCATCAGCTACGAAAATCCACTCACAAGGCTTTGGATCCATTATGGTAGAAGAATTTTGCTCAGGTCCCATGGTTGTTCACTGACAACATTAACTGCATCTACCTTACTGATCTTGAAGGGTACAATACAAACATCTCTCTCTATATCGTCATCGTCATCGTCGTCGTCGTCGTTTAATGTCCGCTTTCCATGCTAGCATGGGTTGGACGATTTGACTGAGGACTGGTGAAACCAGATGGCTACACCAGGCTCCAATCTGATTTGGTAGCGTTTCTACAGCTGGATGCCCTTCCTAACGCCAACCACTCAGAGAGTGTAGTGGGTGCGTTTACGTGTCACCCGCACAAAGGCCAGTCAGGCGGTACTGGCAACGGCCACGCTCAAAATGGTGCATTTCATGTGCCACCCGCACAAATATGTATATATATTCATGTAAAGAAGAAGAAGAAGTAGTAGTAGTAGTTCAAGTTCCTGAAAGTTTTAATCCTTATATTGTTTCTACTTTCAGATCACAAAATGTATTATTTATGGCAGCCGTAAATATTTCCTTGAAGAAGCCCCAATGTGCCACACTGCTCTGAGGCATTACACTAGCCTTACTTACCACACTGCACACTTGAACTGCAATGGCCTGGAATATGGATCAATGCATCAGAACAGAAATTCCATTTTTAAGTTGGTAACCACATCCAATAATCATTACTGGTGTGTGTGTGGTAGGGGTGGGGGGTG
This sequence comes from Octopus bimaculoides, assembly GCF_001194135.2. Classification (NCBI taxonomy): domain Eukaryota; kingdom Metazoa; phylum Mollusca; class Cephalopoda; order Octopoda; family Octopodidae; genus Octopus; species Octopus bimaculoides. The sequence continues at coordinate 96,038,423 of NC_068989.1, forward strand.
TTGTAGGTTAACCCCTGTAAAGTGTAATTCTTTGATCACTTGCGTTACTGCCACCGTATCCATATTCTTTGTTAGTATTTAATTGACTTTTCTAATCTACAAGAACCACCTCAACAGCAGCAACAACTGTATTTACACCACTTAACAACTTGTGTGTTTTTATGAAGACAATTCTCTGGATACAACTATGAAGTAATATACAAAAATTCCGGTGGTGTTTTTGTGGGGTGTTTTTCAACCCCTAACTGCTGCCCCTTCTCCTCCCTCTGAATGTGTTCCTTGTGAATAGTGGTAATTGATAAATTGGCTTTTACTGACTCAAAGAAAAGTGGAATTTATCAGCAACAAGTAAAGAACAAAAAAAAAGTGGGGGCTGGCAGGAAAGAAAGAAAAAATGGATTAAGGCAAAGTAAATGGATTCCTTCTTGAAAGTTTCATAAAAACTTCATGTTTTTTGTTTTTTTGTGTTTAAAGAAACAGATTGTAGAAGTATTGATAAGGATTTTCATTAATGATTATTAGAACAACATTTAGATTTAGTTGCTCAATTCATTTGTTATTCTTCAATGTTCCCTTCACCTTTCTTTTTCTTATTTAATTCTTGGAATATTAAACGAAAAATTAAGATATGTTTGTGTATGTATATGTGGCAGGTAACAGGGTGGATGGGGGTGAAAGTGGACCGATTAGAAAGATGTTTCTTTTTATACATCTTCGTCACAATTTTTTGGCTTGCTTTTCTTTTTTCTTTTAAAGAATTAGAATAGTTTTAAAATAAAAGATGTTTTAATTTTCTCCTAAATTTATTTTCTTATTTTGCTTTTGTTTGTTGTTTTAAAGAACATGATATGACTTTCATTGATTAGACTCAAGTCACTATGTTTTTTTTCTCTCTTTAATTCAACAAAATGGTATTAACTTTATATGAAAGCCATGATGACGATAATAATAATAATAATAATAATACCAACAATAATAAACATGATGCTGAAGGTAATAAGGATGATAATAGTAATAGTAACAGTTGCAGTAATAAATAGATAAATAAATGAATAAATAAGTTTTATTGTTGTTAACATGATATCTCTGAAGAAAATAGAGAAAAAAAAAAAGAATATCTTGTATTGCATGGATAAAATGAATAGAAAAACCAACTGATAGGCTTTCTTTCTTAATATTCCCTTCTGCTGGAATTTTTGTCTCTCCATATCACAATCATGGAAAAATCCAAATGGAAAAAATGGGAAAAAGCACATTTGTGTTTTGTGTGTGTGTGTGTGCGCGCACGCGTTTAAATAAGGTTGCCAACTTATATCTTGATATCTTTTATAACTTAAAATATGTCGCTCAAAAGCAGCTTCCTGTTTCATGTAATTGAGATGGCGTTGTTGTTGTTGTTGTTATTTTAATCAAGTATTTATCATGTCTTGACTAAGATAGATGACACCTTCTCCTTATAATTCCTTCGTTATATTTTTAGTAAAATAATAATAACACAAACAACATTAATAAAATTGTAATTATAATAATAAAGATTAATGATGATGATGATGATGACGATTTTTTTCCTTTATCTTTTCTTTTTACATACCTTCCCCACTTCCTTCACTTATTAGAAAAGCTGACCTGAAGATTATGGCCACGAATGTAGCACCAAACAACATGAACCTCCGTTCTTTGGTAAAGATGACAGACAGTAACTGATAATTCTGATTACTTTTCTCTAAACCCAAGGCAAATTCTTTGGTGCTTCGTGATTAATGGTAATTAAATGGATAAGAGGAATTGCTGTCTGGTTGCAGATTGAATCCCACAGTGCAGTTCTAGAGAATTCTATTATAGACTTTTGAATGGAATTTCGTGAATAGAAACTATGGAAGCCTATTAGCTGTGTGTGTGTGTGCATGTGAAGGTGAAGACAGTGACTTTGAAGGATCATTCGATTGAAGGCTTGCTCATAGAGTCTGAATAAGGCATAGGCCTAGTGAAACTTCAGTGTTACTATCAAAACCGTTTCTACACAGGTACTTATTCCTCCAAGCCAAACCTGACTTATTCCTTCAGCAGACTTATTCCTTTCAGCTCATTGCTTCTCTTCACATGAAAAGCACTGGTGATGGCACCATGTGAAAAGCACTCACTACACTCCGTTGAGTGGTTGGCACTAGGAATGGCATTCTGCCATAGAAACCAAACTAAAACAGATTGTGGAACCTGGTGCAGCCCCTAATCTTGCCAGTTCCTGCCAATCTGTCCAACCCATGCCAACATGGAAAACAGACATCAACGGTTGATGCTGATGATGATGATGTTATATATATCATCATCATCATCATCATCAAATAACATCTGTTGTCCATGCTGGAATGAGTTGGCATCGTTCCAAACATTAGGAAGGCTGTTGTCCACGACATCTGCACACTTGTTTGTGGCTGATAAGGCCAATATGGGATCGAGATATCTCATTGCAGTGATGACAGGGGTATGGTTGTTCAGGGTCTGATGATGCAGTTGCATTATTTTTTCACCTCTGACGTTTGTCTTCAAGAGGGGCCCTGTGAGAGATCTCAAAGGAGGAAACAGCATTGCTAATGGTATGGCACCAAGTGATGTGGTCAGCTGATAGAGTGGACCATTCATGATAATCCAATGTCACAAATGCTAAGGAACTGCTTCAGACAGTCCTTGTAATGCTTCCTTATTGCCCTTTATTGCGTTGGCCAGTGGTGAGCTCACCATACATGATGATCTGAGGTAGGTGGTGGTCCTGTCAATGTGCCCTACCCAATGGAGTCGTGTCTCAAGTAAAATGGCTTCCAGGCTGATGACCTTTGCTTGCTCAAGGACCTCAGTGTTGGTGATGTAATCGCTCCAGTAGATGTTGAGGATGGTACAGAGGCAGCATTGGTGTGAGATGATAGCAGTAGGAGACCCAGGACACATGCCAACTCATACACACACACACACACACACAGACCTCTATATGTGTATATGTGAGAGTAAAAGGCTGTGATTTGGCAGATTGGTTAGAGTACCAGATTGAATGTATTGTATTCTCTGTGCCCTGAGTTCAAACCCTACCATGGTCAATTTTGCCTTTCATCTTTTCAGGTTCAGTAAATAAACTGTCCAGTGAAAGGGCACACTTCTCTTCTTCCAGTTGTTGTTATTTCTGGATGTTCCCTTCGGAAGGCCTGGCAGTGTGCCTCTGTCTGCTCAGAACTACACGGGTTACCTAAAAGAATGACCAAACACAAAGAACAAACTCTCAACTCATTGTGACTGGTGTTTGTGGTTGTTTCTAGTCTCAGTTCATTTTTTGTCCATTTTTTTGTTTTCAATGTAGATTAGAGGAAGATATATGCCTGTTGCTAGCTCTTACCTGTCTTTTTAAGTATGCTGCTTTTTGGCATTAGGAAGGGCATCCAACCATAGAAACCATGATAGATCAGACTGGAACTCAATGCAGTTCTCTAGCTTGCCAGTTCCAATCAAACTGTCTAACCCATGCCAGCAAGGAAAGCAGGTGCTAAATGATGAGGATGAGATCATCTTGATTGCTCCTTGACTTAGTTAGAGAGACTTTTTCCCTTTTCTTTGTTCTTTTCCTGTCTTGCAAGTTTCTTTGCGACCCCACCAGTGCTGCTGGTTGCACCAAAAAGTCACTCAGTCCATGCAGTAAAGTGGTTGATGTTAGGAAGTGCATTGAGCCATTGAAACCATGTCAAAACTGATATCAGGCATGATACAGTCCTGTGGCTCACCAGATTCTATCTAAATATCCAACCCATGGATATCACTGATGTTGATGATGATGATGATAACCAATCTCTAATTGCCAGATTTCAATAACATATAAAGTCTTCAAAATTACAAGGCTAGCAGATAATTTCTTTATGAGAGAAAAGATATTTGTAGCTCAGCAATATTTTGTAGAAGAGTGTCATTTTGCAGTGATTTGTGGTGATTTATTATCCTATAAAATATAAATCATATCTCATTCATCTTGTTTTTTGTTTATTTTTCTGAAAATTGAAGAATAAACAATAATTCATTAGAAATGCAAGATCCCTAGATTTAAGGTGAATTTTGCCCCCAGGCTTTGGTAAAGCCAATAACTCTTCTGTTTTGTTGATGGAGAGAGAAATTCAACATCAGTTTATCTATATATTTGCTAATTTGCCATACTGTGTGAGGGCGGAGCAAATGTGAAGGGATGGGTGTGTGTGTGTGTGTGTCTTCATTTTATGTTTATCAATAAGAAAATTTTGATATATAATTTAGAAGTTAAATGTTACAATTTAAAAATTTGTACAAATGATCCTTCAAGAATTCTAGAATAAACACCCAAGTAATATTAGCATGTAATTTTGGATTTTTGTCTGCAACATCAATGGAGATTAGATGTATTCACAAAAAAAAAAGAAGGTAAAAGAAGAAATTTTTATGAAGCTGTTAGAGTTGATTTAAATGATAAAAGAATGACATAGTAACGAGAAAATCTAACTCTAGAAAGAAGAATGGCAAAAGAAAATTTGAATGTAGTGCAGAGAAGCAATCATGTTCATTCTAATCAGAAGAGCAAAAAACATAAATTGCAAATAATAATCTGGAAGATGAAAAAAAAAACAATAAAAATAAAAATAAAAGTTTGAATGAAGGAAAAAAAAAAAAGGAAAATGAGGAAAAAATTATCAAGATACATTATCTTTTGTTCTAAGAGAATATAATAGAAAGTTTTGTGAGTACAGTATTGATATATATATATATATATATATATATATATATATATA
>NC_068989.1:96043568-96051418 GCF_001194135.2 Octopus bimaculoides
ATATATATATATATATATATTTATTTATTTATTTATGTGTTTCAGCCAAGTGGCTGCGGTCATATAAATAAATGTGTGTGTATATATATATTCAAACACATGCATATCATCATCATCACCATTTAACTAATGTTGATGATACAAAGCTCTAGAATCAATTTATGTGCATATGTATATATACAAATGTATAAAAATATATATACATGTATAAATCTAAATATATAAAAATATACGTGTATGCAAATGTGTGTGTGTGTGTGTGTGTGTTTAGCCTTTTGTATCTCTCACTTCACATGAATACGCTGTAGAAAGCATCTCTTAGAAACATAAAGTGCTAAAAGACCTCAAAAGTCTGTCAGAAGCAAACAAAAAGCATCCATCAGTGGCCAGTGGAATTGGTAAATCCAAATTTCTGCTTCTCTGAGCATCATCAGTAGCAGCTACATGCTTAGGTAAACTTAGCCTTTACTGATATTGAAAAACAGTGATTGACAAACCTCTGGTGTCAGAAATAGCCAACAGGATTGGTAAGGATTTGTTTTTAGTGATGGAAGCAGTTTTTGTTCAAAATAAGTCTGTGTATGATTCTTAATTTGGAGGAAATGGATAGAAAATGCTAGAATCAGTGTACTTGCTAAGAAAATCCTGCATTTACTTGCTGCTATTCTCTCTCTCTCTCTCTCTCTCTCTCTCTCCCTCTCTTTCACTCTTGTCCACTCTCTCTTCCTACTTTCTTTCTCCTTCTCTCTCTTTCTCTAATGCCGTATAATTTGATCCGATTACTCCCATGTTAGAAAGCTGTGACCATTTATATTCAACATGTTTGTGCCCAATGAAAAGTGGGAAGACCAGTGTGGAAACTGCGTTGGCAGAGAAATTCTCCTTGTGTAGGTTGTGTGTGTGAAAACACAATGAGTGAGAGACACTAAACCCGTTATTCATAACTCATCGAGAACCGTCATCCTTACATTAGAACAGCAAATAGAAAACTTGCTGATTTGCTGTGCCTCTAATTAATTAATACCAGTAATATATTTGTATCCATTCTGTTGACTAGGCTTCTTCTCCACATCAAGATGGTTTGATACAGTGTTTGCTGATGAAGTTCTTGCTAAAACATGGCACATGGCTTTCATTCCCTATTAAAGAGAGATGCCTTGGATTTCCAGCAAGACTGGTACTCTCTCATTGTGGCAGAAGATTGGTTTGGAACTCAAACAACTGAGGCAACGGGTATGGAAATTGAAATGAACTCAAAATGGTTGCAAATGGACGTCTTCTGTTAGCAAAGGTTACCTCAGTTCTCAGTTCACCTCACAAGTGAGTGCAACATTCTAGTGGCCCTCAAATTTCCACACATGATAGAGAAGGCTTATCCAAAGTTGTGATGATTTAAGTTACCAATAGAGGAAGGGCTTGAAATATCTCAAAGTAACTCCTGCAGTCTCTGATGTTTATATAAACTATTAGCTTCTCTAATGCCTCAGTTATCAATATATATATAATGACGATGATATATATATATATAGCTGTGTGGTAAGTAGCTTGCTTACCAACCACATGGTTCCGGGTTCAGTCCCACTGCATGACACCTTGGACAAGTGTCTTCTACTATAGCCTCAGGCCGACCAAAGCCTTGTGAGTAGATTTGGTAGACAGAAACTGAAAGAAGCCCGTCGTATATATGTATATGTATGTACATGTGTGTTTGTGTGTCTGTGTTTGTCCTCCCAACATCGCTTGACAACCGATGCTGGTGTGTTTATGTCTCCGTAACTTGGTGGTTCGGCAAAAGAGACCGATAGAATAAGTACCAGGCTTACAAAGAATAAGTCCTGGGGGCAAATTCCTCGATAAAGGTGGTGCTCCAGCATGACCGCAGTCAAGTGACTGAAACACGTAAAAGAGTATATATATATATATATATATATATATATATATATATATATATATATATATACACACACACACACAGAGGTTGGTCAACATAATGGAAACACCTAGCATCAGGACATCATAATTTTGAAATATCTATAAAACTGTCAAAAGCTTGTTTATTTTTGTATCTTCTATATCGTCCAGGCTGACCACTTCCCTCAAGTGAATTTGGTTGATAGAAACAGTGCAGAAACCTGTCATGTATATTATCCTTCTCCTCATCATCATTTAATGCTTGCATAGATCAGATGAAATTTGTTGCGATGTATTTTCTATAGCTGGATCCTCTTCCAGTTTCTAACCTTCCTCTGTTTCCTAGCAAGGTAATATTTCCCTATGGCTAGAAATGATTTTCATGGAAGACTGGAAACAAGCCACACTGCTTGCATGACATTCTATGGCGTCAAGACTAAGGTACACACAGACATTTACAGACACATACATTCATGTATATCCTCATACATGCACACATACACACACGCACACACAACATTGTTTCTTTCTGTTTTTGTCTACCAAATCCAATCACAAGGCTTTGGCCTGAGGTTATAATTGAAGACACTTGTCCTTGTGCCAAACTGTGGGTCTGAACTCAAGACCACATGGTTGAGAAGCAAGCCCCTTAACCACACAATGGTGCTGGGGCCTTTGTGTTTGTCTCTCAGCAATTGACAGCTGGCACTGGTTTGTTTACGTCCCCATGATTGAGTGGTACACCTAGAAAGAGACTAATACAGGAAGTGCTAGGCTTAAACCCCAAATACTGGAGTCAGCCTGACCGACTAAACCCAAAGCATGCTCCAGCATGAGCAAAGTCCTGTAACCAAAGCAAGTTTAAAAAAAGAAAAATGAGTATGCATAATTTATTCAAATGCCAATGATGTTGCAGCAATAGCCAGATATTAGAATTGTTTGCCTGCAGTCATGTTATGATTGCAACATAAAGAATCCTTAGAACTCATCCAAGCTTTAAATGTTATTGTTTCCTTCCCATAAGAGCAAATTATTTCAAACATGAAGAATTATTAACAATAGGCATCATAGAGTTAAAATAAATAATACATATCACTTTCTAAGTGAATGGTGTGTATCGTTAATGTAGTGAGCGATGGAGAGACTTTGGAAAGTAAAATATTTAAAAATTATCAAAGATTATTTAATTACAATAAAGATAGAAATATTTACTCCATGGAATAATGTTAGAATAAATAAAATCAATTGTCTGGTTTTTCCAGATCAGATCTAACCATCAACTGGGATAATTTTATTGACATTTTTAGTTGGGGAATTAGGAAATGAATGCAGTTGTGACATTCATGCCTTTTTCATGAGTTAATGAGCTGAAAATAACTACAACTTACAGTTATAAATAGACACCAGACCTTAGTTCAGCAAGTGATTGCTGTTTGATCCAAAGATTGTCTTGGAACTCCAGAATATTCCACCCGAAGTGTTAGGTTTTTTCTTTTCTCTCTTAGCAAAATAATTTATTTCATTTTAAGGAGTTTTGTATTTACTTATGGCACACACAGAGCCTTATTTATCGTCTTGGATTCAATCAGTAAATTACATGTGTATCATGTGTTTTCTTCTTTTTTTTTTTAATGCTATTCTGCACAACATGATATGTCTATAAGTTTGGTATTAGGAAGTGCATGATCAGTAGAAACGATGCCAAAGCAGAGAGTGGGACTTGGCTGTCCTCTGAATCACTGGCTTCTCTTGAACAATCAAACCCATGTAAAACAGACGTGAAATGATGATGGTGATGATGATGTCTACCCCAACACTGTGTAATTGACAAACAAACACTTTGTCTTTATATGCAATACCTTTGCAAACAGATAAAGAGAAATGATCAACTGAACTGGTTTCCGTCCTATGCTGGGATATCACCAGTTGCAAAACGCTTTCATTATCTGTCATCAGCATATTGCTTATAAACCCACTATTACGAAAGGCTTATACAAATCAAAGAGACCAATTTGCTTATTATAATGCATTCTTGATAGTTCGTTTGACTAATGAATTGGATGATTTTCATGTCGATTTGACAGGTGTGTGTTCAGCAAAACACAGGGATTTAGTTTGCTGAACAACCCTCACAATGAGTAATTATTGTGTTGTGGGTATAATTTTTGCCAATCCAGTCCCACTCTCATGTCCTTCCAACTTGTATTGTTTGGTGCAACAGGTACCATGGGTCCAGCAGTTATCAGGGGGCAGGCTTTGTATGGAGTCACCTTTTCCTGGATGTGCAACACTGAGTTGATGGGGTTGTCTTCTGGAATAACCTTCTTCTGGATGCATTTCTGTGATATGTTTATTAACCTATGACTGGGATCCCGACAGGAGTTGCTACTCTAGGTCAGAGTAGATGTGGGAGCAATAGTAGGGAAGAGTTTGGTTCCTCAAGACCTTCAAACTTTCAAACAGGGCCCCACTATTGGATTAAGTCTAAACCCCATATTCAAGAATTAAAATAATTATGTGTTAACAGTATTTCATTTTAATGTTCTTCTAATCTACAGAATATAACCATAGGTTTTAACTAATAGGGTAAGATGTAAATACCTTGTTTTACTGCACAGGATCAGAACAAAAACAGAGATCAGCTTCACTAGTTTCAATATTATATTGATGCTGGCATAGCTGTAGAGTTTAAAAGTTTGCTTCCCAGTTATGTGGTTTCATGTTCAGTCCTACTATGTGGTGCCTTTAGCAAGGACTCTCTACTATAGGCCCAGATTGACCGAAGCCTTGTGAGTGGATTTGATTGATGGAAACTGAAAGGAGCCTATCATATATATATATATATATATATATATATATATATATATACAGATACAATATGTGCAGGTTTAGTTCACAGGTGATCTAAACAATTAGGTATGCTAGGTGGGTGCTGTAATGGATTACTAGTGCTCCAAGGTTATGGGTGAGCACTCTCTCTCTCTGTATATATATATATATATATATATATATATATATGTATATATGTTACGTATATTTGTCTTGCCATGACATCAAGAGTTTGTTATAAATGAACATCCCTAAACAAAGTCCTTCATTTTCTTAGTCTTCTGTGGAAACATGTCTAGCCTTGAGGAAATACTATTTTGCTTGGAACTTGAGGGGAATTTGTAACACAAAGGACATCCAGCCTTAGAAAACCTGCTTCAACAAACCCTGTCTGACTCATACTTGCAGAAGCCAGGGAATAAACATTAAGACAACAGCAACAATAATAACGTTATGTCATACCATTGTTTCACTTGAGTATTCTTTCAGTAAAACTTAGTCCATTAAGTTATATACTTAAAAGTCTTTTTGTTGTATTTTTAGTCATTTCACGTTTGGTTTGCCATGTTACCTTCAGTAAGTCGGTGCTGCCAAATGAAGGGTTTGTTTCCTTAAATTCTTCAAACAGGATCTTTCCATGCTTATATCTCTATCAGACATGATTTCTGACCAAATAGCTTTGTTCCTTCAGTTACATCAGCTTGGTTTATAGCATCTTGATAATAATATCAGTATTATTATATCCATGTATTTGTAGCCACTATACAATTGACTGTCACTGAAAATATAATTCATTATGAAGGTAATTAAATTTATTTATAACTGTACTAGTAAATGAAAAATGTAGCATTCTTGATCTCTTCTGCTGATGAGGTTCAGTCTTTTCCCTAAATTCATTGTGGTGTGTCCAGAGGCAGTTTTACATATTATATTTATCCAGACTGCAGAACTTTCAAATGTAAACTCACAGCTTTGGCATTTAAACTATGTCAATGTGGTGGAGTATATATAAAAAAATGGTACTTTTCTTCTCTAATTGTTAAAAAAAAAAATATTCATTTTAATCATTGCTTTAATTAACCTTTAATCATTTCACAAATTACAATTCTTTTCTTTAGTGGGTATGTATGTCAGTTTCCTAATGTTAGATCTACTTGCAAAAATTTTGCTTCCCAACAATGAGATTTGGGGTTCATTCCCACTGCACAATACCTTGGGCAGATGTCTCCTACTAAAGCATCAGGCCAACCAACACCATGTGAGTGGCATTTGGTCACTCTCATGTAAAGACTGTTGCTACTAATGTGTTAATAATCCACTGAATGATCACTCTACACCTCACCCTACATGTGTCGCCGCCAATGAAACGGACTGATTTCTCTGCATACAGAATACCTCAGTATGCCATCAAAATAGGCACAGCTTGTTGCCAACATCTTGTCCAAGCACATGGGTCTTAGAAGAAAGAGCTGGTGTTGCTTCCACAGCATTAACAGCAGATGACCTGATGTGAGTAACAGAGGCCTGACATCAACCAGTCATTTTGAATTTGTCTCACTTCCCTTGTTGGGTCAAACCTAGGCAGCCACAAAATCTGTAAGTCACATAATACAGAGTCAGACTGTTATTGTCAACGCGCACACACACACACACACACACACACACACACACACACACACACATGTGTATATAGGCACATGCATGAGTGTGTGGATAGGTGCAGGCATGGCTGTGACGTATGAAACTTGCTTCCCAATCTCATGGTTCCAGGTTCAGCCCCACTGCATGACACCTTGGGCAAGTGTCTTCTACTACAGTCTCAGGCTAACCATAACCTCATGAATGGATTTAATTGATAGAAACTGAAAGAAGCCCATTGTATATGTGTGTGTGTGTGTGTGTGTGTGTGTGTGTGTGTGTGCTTGTTCCCCACCAATACTTAACAACCGGTATTGGTGTGTTTCCATTTCCAGAACTTAGTGGTTTGACAAAAGAAACTGATAGAGACCAATAGAATAAGTATCAAGCTTAAAAAATAATAAGTAGTGTGCCTGCAGAGTTTAAAAGATATCTCTGTGTCTATGTGTGTTTGTGTGTATATAGGCATGTATGTACATATGTGTATATCTATCTATCTATTTATCATCATCATCATCATCATCATTTAACATCTGTTGTCCATGCTGGCATAGGCTGGACAGTTTGACCAGAGCTGGGAAGCTGCATCAGACTCCAGTCTGATTTAGCATGGTTTCTATGGCTGGATGCCCTTCCTAACCACTTTACAGTGCTGGGTGTGTTTTTACTCGGCACTGCATGGAAGATTTTCAGTGGTGTCACACAGGTTCTTTTACATGGCACCACATGGGCGCTTTTATGTAGCACCACACAGGCACTTCTATGTGACACTGCATGGCGACTCCCCCTCTCATTCTTCGCCTCTACCTGTCACTACTTCTCTCTCTCTCTCTATCTCTTGTTACTCATCCTTCGCCTCTCACCGTTGCTACTACTATCTCTCTCTCTCAACTACCTCTCGTTGCTCACTTTTATTCTACTTCCTCCCCTCCTTTTCCCTCTGCTACTCTTTCTCTTCACACAGCCTTGGTCACGTGTGTCCGGCTGCTATTTCTTTTCGTTCTTGGAATCACCAAGCTCGCACATACTTCTTTGCCCCTCTTGTACGTGCTTCACAGCGTTCAAGACATACACACTTCACGTCTGGCTGTACAGCCCTTTGTTTGTTTATTTCACCGTTTCGTTTTCCTGTCTTGTTTTCCGTCCGCCACGACCCTCCACGAAAACAATTTAATTTGTGTTCGTGAGAAGAACCATTTTAACGATGCGTACTGCCTTAATTCTTCGAAACGCCGGAGTTTTAATGGTGGCAGCTGATGAAGGGGATGTTTCGATGTGGCCTGCTTGTTTGTTGCACCTTGTTTACCATTTTGTCCTTGTTCTTTTGCCACGTCATGTACCCAGTTATGTATCTAAATGTACATGTAGATGAACGTATATACATACATGTACATATATATGCATATACTCATATATTGTTTATATATATATATATATATATATATATATATAAGACAGGTCACTTTGAGTTT
>NC_068989.1:96051724-96056461 GCF_001194135.2 Octopus bimaculoides
ACACTTCACGTCTGGCTGTACAGCCCTTTGTTTGTTTATTTCACCGTTTCGTTTTCCTGTCTTGTTTTCCGTCCGCCACGACCCTCCACGAAAACAATTTAATTTGTGTTCGTGAGAAGAACCATTTTAACGATGCGTACTGCCTTAATTCTTCGAAACGCCGGAGTTTTAATGGTGGCAGCTGATGAAGGGGATGTTTCGATGTGGCCTGCTTGTTTGTTGCACCTTGTTTACCATTTTGTCCTTGTTCTTTTGCCACGTCATGTACCCAGTTATGTATCTAAATGTACATGTAGATGAACGTATATACATACATGTACATATATATGCATATACTCATATATTGTTTATATATATATATATATATATATATATATATAAGACAGGTCACTTTGAGTTTCTGTCCATCAAATCAACTCACAAATCTTTTGTTAACCTAGGACTATAGTAGAAGGCACTACCCGAGGTGTAACAGTGTTTTTGAACCCAACACCACATGGTTAGTAAGCAAGCTTCTTAGCCACACTGCCACATTTGTACCTATTATATATATATGTGTGTATGTGTGTTCAACAGGTGTTTTCCAGTTTGTCTTCCAAACCCATTCACAAGGCTTTAGGAGAAACTTGTCCAAGGTGTCATACACTAGGACCAAATCTGAAACTATATCGGTGTGAAATGAACTTCTTAACCACACGGTCATGCTTGTACCTTTCTTGGAAATAATTGTTCGATGTTTGATCATTGACTTTGAACTCTGCTATTTGCCAAGAAGTTAATGTTTCATCCTTCAACAAGTTGAATCTGTTTCTGAGTTGTTCAAGTAAAACAGTTTTGTTATGTATATGTTCATAGCCAAAGCCTTTTTAAACATTAATTTTGCCTGCAGATAAAATGCTTTTCTGATCACATTGCTAGCAGACCATGAACATCAATCTCTTGTGATGATGCAATTTCATACAAGCTTTCTTATTCTGTGTTTAACAGTTGAGTAGTTATCATAATAGACTCGATATTTGCCTTTCAGCTATCTATAGATGTGTGTCCTAATGAGCCACATCATTTTGCTCGGCTTTCTTAAAAGATATCACCCATATTGTCGATCATTTCCTTTTATCTGCTTCTATAGTTTCTCTACACTTAAGGTGGAAAGTTCTATTATCGACTTGTGTTACTTTTATTTAGTTTTAACAGCCAAGATATTGTTGTATAGCAACAGGGAAAGAACTTCCATGCAAAAAGGTTTGCAGCCAACTGAATATTACATTTGCTCTCAATTCCATGACTGGGCTTTTGTAAAGAAGCAGGCATTTGAGTTTTGACTTTAACAGATTTTAGCCAGAGGTTGCTGTCAGGCTGGAGCACTATCTGTAGAGTAATTGATTTTTATTTCACATTCACTTCCCAGCTTTCTCTCTCTCGAACTGTTTCTTAGGAAGTAACAAGCTGGAGAGAGCTGCTCTTCGTTGTATTTCCTGCCAAGTAAAGCTTAATCCAAAAATGTATCCAAATATTCTTTGAAAACATCTTTATCTACACCTCGCAGATCTCTCAGGCTGTTTGACAAAATATTGAAAACTTGTTGGGCCTTAAAGCTGGTCCTTGCTCTAGATGGAGGTGATGGCATTTTTGGTATTATGCTGTGGCATCCAGTTCAGTGATTGGTGTAGCTTTCAATCCGAAAGTTGGCTGCTAGACCTTCCAGGATCTTCCACTTGTGTATCACTGTATATAGTTCACACCTTCTCTCTAGGGAGTAGAGCTTCAGTTCCTTTAGCCTTTCCTCATAACTCATCTGTTGTACAAGTCAATCTGTTTTGCATTGATGATCCTGTTTATTTCACTATTGTGGGCCAATACTAGAGTGCTCATAATTTTTTCAGCATTGAAATGTATGTTATTTCCATCAGCCCTCTTGTACATTCACTTGTAGATCACATCATGTCATCAGGTTCCTTGACTACTTGCAATACTTTCGTGTCATCATCATAGCTGGTGAGACTGGCTGACTGAGAGAACTGCCACAAACAGTAGTAGTCTCAGTACAGTTCCCTGAGGGACTCCGCAGAGATTTAATATCTCTCCAGAGAGAGAGAGAGAGAGCACCATTGGCTGCATCTGTTTGACATCTTTTGAAAAGTCATTCCCTTAGTTTATCAACAATACCAAGACCATGCAGCAGTTGAAGGGTTTGGTATAGTTGAGACATACCACATTGATGCAAGGCCTCCAAATAGGAAGACATACTTGACTAATATTTTATAAACACCAGATATATAATAAAAGGTGAAGTTTATTGGTCAGATATGAACACAGAACATAAAGATCTGTAACTAAATGGCATGAGGTATTTTGTCTGACAGCAATAATTTTGCTAATCCACTTAAACATGAGGTAAAGCTAATTCCTAATAAGTATAACAAACTGTAATTCCTCAAAGAAATTGTGTATCTGCTTATACTTCTCAGCTGTTTCTAAAATACTTCTGTCCGTATCAAATGCTAGAATGAAATTGCTTGATTACCATTTACATAGAAGAAATCATTATCAGTGTAAGAAATCATTTATTATTACTGACATGAGCAAAGCATATTCACTGGAATTTAGTTTGGTACAGCCTTAAAGACAAATAACAGAGATAAGGGAGAAAAAACAAAATTGAAATGGAAGGAATGATTTCAAATATAATGCAAATGTAGTTCTTGATTTTGGTGACCTTTTGATTGTTCTGATAATAGAATGTATAAAATAGTAGATGCATCAACATCTTAGGAATACAGTTGGCAAGAAAGCACCATTATTGCCAGTGAAGCATAAGGATTGGTTGGCTATTCAGATCTTCATACAAAGGTTGTTGTTTTTTTAAATTTTATTTTTGTATATGTTTTATTTCCTTATTTTTACATTCATATCCAGTAGAGGAAGCACAGTGCCAATGTACTGGTGTGGAAGAAGAAGAAAGATATTTTCTGACATACTTGAGTCCTTTCCCTAAATATTTGCCACAAAATGGACTGTTTAAAGGCATCTACAGATCAGGTTGTGGTGTTAAATCAGATAATGCATTAAGTCTACAACTGAAGAACAGAAATAATTCTTCCAACAATCTTCCATAGAGTTTCCATTTTCTAAATTTCCCTTACTTTGGTTGATCTGATGCCATGATAGAAGACGTTTGCCCAATGTGACATAGAATGGGCTTGAATCTGATACTAAACAGTTGCAAAGCGAAACCCTTAATCATATGACCGTGCTTGCACCCAAATTGTTAAATACAAGCATTTTGACATTACAGAATCATTACATTCCTGAAAATCTTACCATTTTATGGCATTCCATAATAAAAAAAATTAATTTCTCATTGATTTCCATTTTACATAGAACTGAAGGAAGACAGAAATGAGCTGCAGAATATGTCTCATGCTAAGAATTCTATGTTGTGAGATTTTCAGGAATACAATGCTTCCATAACACAGTTGGTACTTGTAAAGTGAAACTAGATTTTGTCTTCTGTGGAGAAAACCTTGCATGAAGTTCTGTGATTTATCAGGAACATATTTTTAAAATAACTTGCAATGTCTTTCTAGGAATGTTGGGAATAGATTGTCATATAAATTGCAAAAGTAACACATCAATGATATAGATTATTGCTCCGGTGCAAACCATATTTGCTAACCCAGTATACTTGTAACAAAATTAAGCAGTTAGCATTGGTTTGTGGTCGATGTGTACAGGGCATACAGGGTGTACATGGTTGTAATAAAAGTTGTGTGGATTATTGGGAAATATTGCACGTTTTATACAATGAAGATTTTGTTGTTGTTGTTGTTGTTTGCTGTGAACCAAAATTATTTTTACGTTTAATTTCAAAATCTGAATTGAGTAGGACTTGTTCCCCTTTGTATTCGTGTGTTTATATTTTGTTTTCAATTCAATTTCAATATTTGAGATTAATTCCTTTTAACTCTGAAATTTATGCAATTTTTTCTTGAGTAGTGGCAGCAGCAACTCGTAATACTAATCAAACTTGTGCAAAAACCATTGCTAATAAAATCCACAAAGCAACTTGGATTCATTCAAGAAATTTCCTTCAGTTCTAAGAACCCTTGAAAATAAATGTTTGTCATCAACTAAACAGAAGCACGGACAATATCCAACGTTCAATTGATTATCTTCATTGATTCTGAAAATTTTAATGAAAGCTAAAACTGCACGCTCCCTCCTCCATAATTTTGGGGGTTGCCCCCTATCCCTGTTACTCTACCCTACACAATTGTATTTTGTTTCATCTACTTTTGTTTTTATTTCATTGTGCTGTTGGATATTTCTCTCACCCTGGGTTTGTTTTTTGCATCAACAGATTTCATTACGTCCAACTCGTGACATTTGATTTCTCTTATGGAATCATTCATTCACAATAAACCTTTTATGTTTCTTTTTAATTAATAATATTTAGTATTTTTAAGGTGTTTTTATTTCTCCCTCATCTAATTCCTTTCTTTCAAACCATCTCTTTTCACCATGTTGTCTACAATGGAACAAATTGCATTTTTAGCATTGTGTTCGATGCCAAGAGACCATCTATTCTTCCAATGAATGTTTGAATTTATTTCCATATAACTGAAATGTTAATATATATTTAAAACACACATACATTCCGTTGAGCACTCAAAAATATTCGACTTTATATTTCATTAGAACTGGCTGTGCATTCCATATATATATATATATATATAT
>NC_068989.1:96062144-96067144 GCF_001194135.2 Octopus bimaculoides
ATATATATATATGTATAAATATATATATAAATATATATAAATATATATAAATATATATATATATATATATATATATATATATATATCATCATCATTGTCATTTCGCAGCCACTTTTCCATACTTGCATGATGAAATTTATTGAGGTGAGTTTCCTCTGGCCAGAGGCCCTTCCTGTTGCCAACCCTCGCCTCTTTCCGAGCAAAGTAATGTTTCCTCATGATCTGACATGTTTTCTCGGAAGATTGGGAATGAAGGACACCACTTGCTGTCACTCATCCACAACCATCATGTGATGCGAAGGCAAGGAGACAGTAACACACACACACACACACGTACATATATGTAAGTGTATCTGTGTTTGACAAGCTTTGTCCAGTTTCTGTTTATCAAATGCACTCAGAAGGCATTGGTCAATCCTGGGGCTGTAGTAGAAGATGCTTGTCCAAGGTGTCACTCAGTGGAAGTGAACCTGAAACCATGTGGTTTCAAAATGAACTTTTTGACCGTGCAGCCATTCCTACCCCTGTAGTTATAATTGTACCAACAGTATACAAGTGAACACATTTTACTAAAAATCATTCAACCATTCCACCATGGTAATTGCAGACATTAAATGGTTTTAAACAATCAAGTATTAGGTTCCCGTTGCTAGTATTTCTCATGTTCCACTGTTTAAAAGTGTAATGTGTATAGAATTAAGAGTAAAGCTAAGCAGCCTGAACTGGAAAGTATCAATGTGGTTTGTTGTAAAGACATCTAACTAAAACATTTCATGTGAAACAGCTGAATCAGTTGGATAAGAATTTTACTTGATGTCTGTTATATTGAACTAACACCTCCTTTTGTAATTAATTGATCTTTAAGTCAAAACAAACATGAAATGAAAACAACTTCAATGAAAATTTTGTCAGATATACAAACAGAATTTGCCACTTTCAAACTACAGTATAAATAAATTTTCCTTCTTGACAATACTGTCTTTCTCTTGATGTTTCATTTGATTAATGAAGTGAAATTTAATTGAGATTCACTACTTTGAATTCTGTGTTAATAGATAAGTGACCTTAAAATGCTTTCATTGTTGTAAAACTGCACCAAACATTTAACATGGTATGTTTTCGTATTAACTTCATTAAACTGTAATTAACTACAATGGGTGTATTTTACAGTTATAAATTCAGGAAATAGAATGGTCTTTATTACAATTACCCTTGTTTGGATTTTATTTTATCTTATGGAAAACGTATTATTTAATTATTTATTACATGTGGTACTCTATTTAGTATTTTTGATAGAGTTTAGTTAGAATGTTATCGTATTGACTAATGTGGCCACAAGCTCAAAGCTATTGTATTACTACAGTCACAGTAGGCACAAACATGGCTGAATGGTTAAGAAGTTTGCACTACAACCACAAGATCCTAGGTCCTGTTCCATTGCATGGCATCTTGGGTAAATGCATCTACCATAGTCTCACATTCATCTCAGCTATGTGATTAAATCTGGGTAAATGGAAATCGTTCAGAAGCACATCATATGTACTCTGCCTCTAATTCAAAAGTCTGGCCTTGACACTCCACATTATGCTGATTCTACCCAAGAATGATGTTGAGGGTACAAATCTGAGAATTACTCAACCAGTTCTCTTGCTAATTAAATGAGTTCTCCAGTTGATCAGAGAACTTCATGCTTACACATTGAAATAAATGTGAGTGAATTTGTTTTTAGGAGGAAAGCTGCATAGAATCACATTGGGTGGGTTGTACCCTGTAATTCAAAGGTTTGAGCCTGTGTCATATTTGATTCTGTCTTAGAATAACAAAAGGGTTCATATATCTGTGGAATACTCAGCCACTGCAGAGTATTGATTCAGAAAGCAGGTTGACCATTTCATCAAACAACTGAATGTTATTTTTTTTTTTTTATCTTTCACTTGTTTCTTTATATTTGATACTTTTAGTCTTTTTGCTACACTGCTAAGCTATGGGGATACAAACAAACCCACACCAGTTGTTAAGCAATGAGGGCATACTCACACACACAGAGTCATACAGAGTTGACCAAATACATCTTGGCACCTCTGCATATCTTTTCACTAAACAGATTACTCAGTAAAATGCATTCCGTGTAATTCAGCTGACCAGTTCAGCAATTTGGACTGAGTTAAACAGTTGGTCACTTGCCCCTGCTATCCTGCAGATGCATCTATCAAAACTACATATTGAGCAGTGAATCATTTAGTAAACCAAAATGAACGGATAGTTTAAAAGATCTCTTTGCATGTTTCTATGGCAAGGTTCATTCCAGACTTCATTGAATAACTTATCAGATACCATGTCAATTTGCAACCACTCCATTTCTTGAATTGATATTCTGCCAAATATTTTACTGAAAATGCTCTGAGTCTTTGGGAGAAGAGAATCTTTCAATGGAATTTACTAATGAAAGAAATTTTGAAAGACAGTTAATCACTCTCAGGCCAGAGTATCTGCAATGTGTTCTGTTCAATGCTCTGCCAGTTCTTTGCCTCGTTATATTTGGTTCCTTTCAAATCTAGATCCCATAACCATTTACATACCTTTAAGAGAGAAGATAAAGCCAAATCAGTGCCATTAGAGACAAAAATCTGGAAAATAAAAAGACTTGGTATTGATTGCACAATTTCTTCGCCCATCTTAAGAAAAGCTCTACCAGAGCTCGATATGTAATATTTCTGCTATTTAATATTTAGTACAATACAGTTATTGAGGGTAATAATAAGATTAAACAATTACAATTGTAATATTCAGCAATATTAATTAATAATTAACAATAAATATACTAATTAAAATAATAATAATAATAATTAGCAGTACCCTTGGAAATTCGATGGTAATTAGGAAATCTTTTATATCAAAGAGTTTGTAGACTAGTTCTCTGGCATGCCAACAGATGGCAGCACATGGTTGCATACACGGTGAGAACTAGCAGGGACCTTCATGAGGCAGTGTGTTGAGTGACACCTTTTACTTCACAAGCTGTGATGTTTGTGTTTTTGGGATGACTTCTCTGCTGTGGTCCACAGTTTTGTCATGGACAGGAAGTTGGAACAAAAAGCCAACATTAATGTTGGTAAGTCTGCTCGAGGGACATTGAACATGCATCGGCAGACTTATGGCGATGAGGCAATGGGTCATACATAGGCAATGTTTCGAGTGGTGAGAGGGGTTCAAAGGTGAAAGAATGTCCCTGGAAGACCTGTCACAAGCATCACCCCTGGAAATATGGAGACAATTCCTCAGCTTTTGCATGAAGATTGTTGGGGGATAATCAGCAACATTGCTGATGCTGTTGGTCTGTTGTATGAATCCATGCAGGCAATCCTAACATCTGAATTCAACATGGGGCATGTCTCCACCATCTTTGTCCCCCATCTACTGACCACTAAGCAGAAAGAACAGTTTGCTGAAGTCTGTCAAGATCTCTGTCAGCATGCCACTGGTGACCCATTGTTCATATCAAAGATCATCATGGGTGATGAGAGTTGGGTCTGCAGGTACAACCCTGAGATGAAGCAATAATCGTCACAATGGAAGAGCCTGTCATCTCCAAGACCAAACAAAGCATGACAGAGCCACAGCTCAGTCAAGAACATGCACATTGTATTTTGCTACATCTGCAGAGTATTGTGCATTGAGAATACATCCTCCTCTCCTTCCCCGCCAGGACCAGACAGTCAATTGAGAATTCTATCGTGATGTTTTGAAGTGTTTGAGGAAGGACATTCAGTGAAAGTGACTGAATCTGTGGAATGTGGAGCATTAGATTCTTCATGACAACAAGGCACCCTGTTACCAAACTCTCCTCACCTCACTTGTGAGTTCCTCACCAAAGACAAAATACTATCACTTCCACACCCACCCACCCTATTCACCATATTTAGTGCTTCAGCTTGAAAATTGCCATTTTAACCCCATTGTCGGGTTCCAGAGTGAACTGCAGAAGGTCCTCGACTCACTTATGGAAAACTACTTCCAGGCTGGATTCCAAAAGTGGCAGGAATGCTGGGACCAGCGTATTGCTGCTCAAGGTGACTATTTTGAAGGCGATAATGTTAAAACATAGGTAAATAAGTTATTTTTATTAAATATAACTAGTCCAGGAACTGTTGATACCATTTTGTAGAGTCATACCAATTAGTGTTCCTTTCTAAATTGCATATTCTGCATTATTTTCATTTCGAAACACCTTTCAGTCCTTCTGTATAAGATTGTAATTGAAGGAGCAATAATTCTGCCATTCTCTCAGCAGTTCAGACATTCATTTATAAATCCAAGAACTTCACAAGGATTACACAGAATACTCATGTCACCAATGTTGCAGTCTTCAACCATATGTTTACAGTTTTTCTTTTTTTTTTTTGTCCTTTTATATTCTACTTTGAACACATTCCCTTATCGCTTATAAATACTCCCCTTTTGATTCCTATTTCCCCTTTTACACACTGATACTCCTGCACTTGTTCTAGTCATTCATCTCTCTGCTTCCCTGTATGCCATCTCATTCTTTCTCTTGTTAGCTTACATCATCTGTCATCCATATTTCATAAAGAAACCTCCATTTTCAAGTGAGCAGACGATAAATAATTGCACTTTTGCACATGCTTTAGGTGACAGGTGATGTAAAACATTTAGTTCAATTAAGAAGAAAAAAAAAAAAACTACATTTTTCACTATCCACTCCCTACTGCCACCTTCACCATGACCACCACCACCAACACCACAGTTTTCAATAACAAAGCTCAGTTTAAGTTGTTTGCCAAGTTTATTTCATTTCAGTTCAGTTCGTTTGTTTATATCTATTTTTCTTGTTGAAACAAAGTTCAAATAACGAATTTTTATAAAATAACATCCGCAGCTATTTTGCAAAGTTATTTCACATTCATTTTAAAATCTATCTTTTAAATAAGTTTATTATGATATCTAATGTAAACAAACCTTCTTTCTTCTGTCCAGCCATC
>NC_068989.1:96069644-96072307 GCF_001194135.2 Octopus bimaculoides
GAAGCATATCTCAGCTATTTGCCACATCAAAGAAAAAACTCATTCATACAGTATTAATTGTTTCCAGTTCTCCATGTACACATGTCCAGACTGCTTGTTGTGTGGAACTTTTGGAACCTGCCTGGAAACAAGTCGGAGTTGGTGACAGGAAGAGCATCCAGCTGCAAAATATTCTTCTGCAATATAGTCTCACCTGACCCTTGTAAAATGAGGATGAAGATGATGACGACCAACAGCAACAACAATCCTTTCAGGATTGATGAAATAAGTACCAACTGGAGTCAATATAATCAATTACCCCACCCCTCAAATTTCAGGCCTTGTTCCAATAGTAGAAAGGATTATTATTATTATAATTTCTCTTTATCTCAGGTTTTGTTGGAGCTCCTGGAGCGCCATGCTATCCATTCTTTTCATCTATCTAATACTTTTCTGATTATCCTGGCTATTCCAAGGAGGCAAACCTTTTGTAACAGTTCTACTGGGCACTCGATTCCAATTTCCTTTATATTCCTCTTGATGCCTTCTGATATTGTCCCCAAGGACCCAACAATAATTGGCACTATCTTCACCTCCTTCATTTTCCATAACCGGGCTATTTCGGACTTAAGACGGTTGTATCTATCTATCTTTTCGCCTTCCTTCTTGACCATTCATGGGTCAAAGGGGCATGCAACATCACCTACACAGCATATGTGGTGCACCTTGTCCCCCACCACTTGGTCCGGTCTGTTATCCTCTTAGCACCTGATCTGTTTGGATTCGGAAATCCCAGACGATTTGTTATTATTTTTAGGATTAATATTATTATTATTATTATTAAACAATGCTTTTGGGTAGCAATTTTAAACTTCATAATAGATTTACTTCTGAAATTGTATTATTTTTTCTTTTTTTTTTTTTTCCTCTTATTCTAAAAATATTTCTTCAGCTTTGCTTCAAGTCATTCATTAATTGATTTGTAATCAGCGTTTCTTTTACAGCTTCCACCTTCTTTTATTTTTCTGCAAGAAATAAATACTATCAGGAATTGTGATAGCTTTTTATTTTATGATCTTTTACATGACTTTTCTGTTTTGTGGCTTTTTGGGGGGAGGGAGTGCTTTTATTGCATGTTTTTTGTCTTTTTTTAATATTGATTTTTTTTTTTTACATTGTTATATTTCTGCGAACTTCACTTTAGTTTGATGTTATATTGTTTTTATTTATTATTTATTTCTTTATTTGGAGTAAGACTTTTTTCCACTTTGTTATAAAGATTTTTCTATGGCTGAATGACCAAAAACGAAGAAATTAGATTTGATCTACTTGTATAACACTCAACTATTATATTGCTGGAGCACTAACATAATTTGGAAGTCAAAACAAGTTTCTGTTGGCCTGTAATTAAATTCACAGCAATTTAGAACTTACATCTATCATTTGTTACCAAAATAACTCGACTTGCTTTACTGCTCTTCCACCAATAGGACATATGCTATTCCTCGACTCATATTCCTTGTTTTGGGGTTACTTGAAGTACATTCTTAACCATACTTGTTCGTCTTCTTATCCACCACAGCAACAGAGCAGATGAGATGAGAGTTGAGATTTCGCTAGGTCTGGTTTCTGTTATGGATAGAATTGTTTGTTGCAGTGATAAGAAAAATCTGTTGGATTTTGCCATTTCTTCTATGACTGTTGCTGCTGTTGTTGTTGTTCATTGTTGTTCATTGTTAGATCATGATAAACTAGAAAGAGTTTGATATTCTGCACATTTCTGCAGTGGATTTAACAGCCTGAGTCACCTCCTATGAAATGAATATTTTTAGCTTACAAGAAACAAATCCGCACCTGATAATAAGTACATCTACTGCTTATTCTTATCATATGATAATAAGTACATCTACTGCTTATTCTTATCATATGAAAACGAAGCAAAAAAAATAATAATAATAAATATTCTTTTTTGCACATAGAATCTAATAGCAAAACTAACTTTCCATGTTTATATTCTGACCAACAAAAGAGATTCATTTATTGTTTAAATATTTCTATTATTTCTTTTAGTATTTTTTTTCTTCTTGAAGAGTAGTTTTGTTGAACCATATTACTTCTGGACTAAATATGTGTGCATCTGTGCATGTGTGTGTATGCATCTGTGCATGTGTGTATGTGTGTGTGTGTTTGCTTTCAACTCTCTTCATTATTCTGGGGTTTTGTCTCTTCTGTGTTTTAGCATTCACCGCCCACATCACCACAACCTCCTCCCCCTCCTCCTCCTCCTTCGTCTTCCATTTACTAATCACATTACAGAGTGTGTTGAGTGTATTTCATTGTGGCACCCACACTGGGGAGGCCATTGGGTCCTTGGCAAGATAACACTGAAGGGACCTCTTGGTCCTAAGTTTTCTCTGTCCTTTTGCAAAACCTCTTCACTCAATGTACTTGGCGCTTTTTCTTGTAACTTTAGCATAAAGGGTTGCCTTGTACACTGCAAGGGTGTAGGGTACTCATAACTCTATACTCACTAAAATAATTACCAGTTATATAGTGGGGTCAATTTAATCAACTAAAACACTTTCTACCAAAAAAAAAACATTTGTCAAATGCCTTAGGAAAAAACAAAATAGTCATATGAAGAAATGCATCTTCCATCTCTTTCTCTCTCTCTCTCTCTCTCT
>NC_068989.1:96072352-96089831 GCF_001194135.2 Octopus bimaculoides
ATATTCTCAGTATAAAAATCAGCAACAGAAAATGGTGATATTGCAAATATCATGTGATTTATAAATCTTTTATTGATTTCATTATAATTCAATTTCTTCTAAAGAATTGTTTCTCTGGCAGGATATCAGTTGATTAAAATAAGTTATAATATTTCCTATTTTCATAAATGTTGTCAGCGAATTCATTGCCAGAAATTGTCTTGTGTATCACTTTATGAAAACACAACTTTCAAGTTTTTCAAATATTTTGTTAGATTTTTGATAGTTTTTGTCGATCTTCTTTCTTTTCCTTTTTTCTTTGATTCTCTTTTCTCTTTCCCTCCCTCTCTCTCTCTCTCTCTCTCTTTCTCTCTCTCTGAATTCTCTCTTGGTCATAGATATAGCATGTGATCCATCATTTGGATTTGATATCTGCCAGTTAAGATAATTTTATTTCTCTGTTTCAAACAAAGAAAATAACACACACACACACACATATGTATGTATGTCTGTACGTATGTATGTATGTATCTATGCATGTCTGTATATATATTAATGCTTGATTTTATGTTGAATTATAATCAAAAGGATTGAACTGCATAAATACGTATTCCTGTTTTACAAGAAGAGGGATAACTCTGTTTGAAGTTTCTCTCTGTTAGCTTTTGTCAGACAGTCCAACAAAGATGAGGTGGCCAAAACTTCAAAGTCACTATCATCCCTCCTACACACATACATACATACAGGGTGTTCAAACTAAATTTGACAGTTTGCAGAAAAGGAAAATGAAACACAATACACCATCCAAAAATGAATGTATTTAAAGAAATAAAACAAATATCAACTAAGAATATGGCTGGGTGATTACAGTTTTCTCAACATGGCTCTGGAAGCTGGTACATGCATTCCTGCATTCCTTATTGCATTCTTGAGAAGATTAAAAAAAAACAAATACCTCGTTGATCTTGCTCCCAGCTCAGCCTTTGTATAGCAAGCAGGGAATGGTGGTTTCTTCCTTCACTGTGATCCCCCACTTAGTAACCCATTCCATTACTACTGGAGGGAATTAGAAGTCTAGAAATTGTGGTTGGTGAGGTTGGAGAAATTCTCTGACAATCACTTCTGACTCTTTCCAGAAATACAGCAAGACCTGAATCCTGCTGTCATACATATGGTCTTCCAGCAGCAACCCTCTCCAGCCAGGGATTGACCAGTGTCCAGCAGGTTCACAAAGTGTTCTGAATGGATTGTAAAGCCCTATTCAAAGATGTAGGGCAGCATGATGTCGCCCTCACCCAAATTCACACATTTTGGTGGGGAACTTGGTTTTCATGATAATCTCGGACATCACATGGATTGTAGGCAAGCCATCTGTTGTTCTGAGTATTGTGCAACTAGTTTTGGCAGAGGTTTTTTTTTTTTTATCTGAGAAGCACCAGATCATCCCTGGCTCAACAGGATGCCTCAGCTTGTTCAGGAACCTTGCTTTCATCAAGCAGTTATCCCTTGTGCCTCTTGTATGAGTGGCAGCAAAGATTCTCAATCAGGGCCAATTTCATGTTGGCGACCCCAGCCTCCATCACTTTTACCATCGCTCTTACCGTCATCTTGTCCTGCATTTGTTTGGTGGATTCTGGCAGATGGAGGCAAAACACCCACTGCATCACTTCCTGCTGACCACAGCATTGCAGTTTCCATTGCAGCTATCCATCTTACAGCTTTTACACTGTTTCATAGGACATTGAGTGGTG
Source organism: Octopus bimaculoides (assembly GCF_001194135.2). Classification (NCBI taxonomy): domain Eukaryota; kingdom Metazoa; phylum Mollusca; class Cephalopoda; order Octopoda; family Octopodidae; genus Octopus; species Octopus bimaculoides. The sequence continues at coordinate 96,074,083 of NC_068989.1, forward strand.
GATGGTTTTAACCATCATAAGTAATGAATGAAGAATTTTATGGAGGGAACTTCTGTTTTGTCTTCTTTGGTTTTAAATGTATGGCTGCAGGAATTTCAATTAATATGTCAGCGTCAGGTGTCTGGTATTATCTTTTAGTTTTAGCATCACTCACCTATGACCTGCAAGAATTAGCGAGCAGGTCACTCTTGGATGATAGTTTATGATCTGTGATTGAGCAAACATGGCATAAGAAAGGTTCCAATTCTGACCATTCCATTTTTTTTTACAGACACAATATAACCATCACTGCATTTGATGAACACGAGTTGAGGCAAGTGTACCTACTATATCTAGCTGGTTATGTGACTGTATAGAGGTAGAGTAAATAGCAGTGCTTGGTATCTCCTCCTTTCAGTTGTGTGCAGAGATGTTGCATTACATATTCAGACAAATCCTCCAACTCTATATTCTTCATTTCATTTAGTTGTCAAGAATAAGTAATTTCCTTTACATTAAACCAATGTTCTATCACAGAAAGATTTATTTCTCATCTACTTAATGCCGAGAAATCTGAGATAAGTCCTTATGAACCATTTACAGCTTAACAGACATTTATTGTTATTTTTAAATTCCATATTTCTAATTGTGGAAGCATTTATCTGAAAGCATTGCTTCTTTTATCATTGCAGATAATCCAAGCTCGTTTTAATACATCATTTCCCTTGCCGTTTCTCTTTTGTAATTCCATGAATACACACACACACACACACACACAACAAACTGTTGTATTGTTGATTCTGTAAGCCCTTTTCTTGACTATTAAAGATAAAAATCTCTTTCATGGGTTTTCACCAAATCTATGGTGGATCAGTATAGCAACCTTTGCTCATTTAATCCCATTCCTGAGAATGGTTCTCAACCCTAATGCTATTCAATCAATTGCCATTTATTCCTTGGCTTCATAACAGTATTAATGCTTCTAATCCTCTTTGTGACTCTACATATGTTAATTTCTCTTGAGCCCCTTTCTTTCTACCACCACACTTCATGTCCCTGTGACCACCAAGCCTTCACTGTTAGGTTCGCATTAATCTAAATAACTGTTCTGTTTGTTTGTTTGTTTCTTTGTTTTATTATATCAGCTTGCAATATTCCCGATTTTTGCCATTGTCAATACCCATAGAATATCTCATGGGAATCACTCTGTTTTATGTTACAAAGTGTAACTGTGAATTTCAGCAACATCATTTCACCTGAATATATTCCATGCCTCTTTAGCCTTGCATTCCAAATTCCCATAAAGTATTTACTCAGTAGGGATCAGTTGATTGGCATTCTGTTGGGCACCGAAATTCTATGTTTAGATGAAACGTTTGCACTATTCATATTGGTGGCACACTCCAGAAAATGAATCAGTAATCCTCGGAAGATTTCTTTAGAACCATACTTAATTAAAATATCCCACACACCTTATGTATATATTCTCTTTAGGCATCTTCAATAAAAGCCTAGAAATATATTACATAAATAGATAATTATGAAGAAACTTAACAAGTTTATAATTATTCTTTGAAGATTCTTCTGTTTCTTGAAGTTGTAGATCTCAAGAATGTTTCTTCTAAAGTGGAGCAGTAATTAGTTTTTTACCTTAATTATGAGCAGCAACAAGAGATGTGAAACACATCCAGTTGTTTCTATACATAATGCTTTTTTCTATTTATAGAAATATTCCATATCTTCAGCATAACATTAACACTTTGCCTTTTATGGTAGAACGTTAAACTCTAGAGAAAAACCAAGTGGGAATCTGAAAGTAATTATTTCATAGAGTTAAGATAAGTTGATTGTTTTAGGCAATTATTACAAAATAAGTAGAATCAAAGCAAAACTTTCTCTTTTGGTGAATCTTGGAACAACTTTATTATTATATTTTTTATTTGAGTTATGAACTTAATAATTGAATAAATGAATGAAAATAAATAGAAACATAGAAAAAAGAAAGAAAAACACCCCTAAGGTGAATATTTTTGCATTTTGCTAAACTTATTACGATATCTGTATAATAAATAATACTATGAATATTTTGAATGTTTCAAACAGATTTAAAAGAAATAAGTTGTGTTTAGAATGTAGAAAAATTGTTTGCTTGGAAACATAAATATTTAAAAAATCTTTCTAAAAAATACAAACTTAAAGCATAAAACATCCATATGTTTTTTATTTTTGTTTTTATATCCTAACTTATGTCCAAGAAGAAAAAAAAATGGAAATAATTTGCTGTTGATTTTGATTGTTTTATCTTTTATTGTAATTATATTTTTTAAATTTTTAATTAGCTCAGCTTCGTCTTTAAATGTCTTCTATCTGATAATGTTTTGACAGACATTATGAAATTTTACTTTCAGGATATAATTTATTCCTATGTGGCAAACTTGAAAATGATTTTGTGTGTGTGTGTTCAGTAGAGTGAGTGAAAATTACTTAGAATCGGTGCACAAACATAAAGACAAATTCTTTATACACAAGGGATTTTTCTTTTTCACTTTTGTTTTTTTCAACTCTTTTATATATTTTCTAAATTCTAAATTGCAATATCTTCTAACTTAATGACAAATGAATATATATAACTTGCTTTACTGAAGTTAGCAAGAAAATGAAATAATTATATGTACACACACTAGGTGTGTGTGTGTGTGTGTGTGTGTGTGTGTGTGGAGGTGGTGAGAGAAAAAACATGGACTTGAACTTGGTATTTCTTTATTAATAAATAAATTAAAGGCCATGTCCTTTTCTCTCGTTCTTTGTGTGCTGTTTATATTAGGATCAGGTCCTCCTCAGACCACGTAGGACCCCGTGGCACCTTAATGCAATTGACAACAAGAACCAACAGCCTGATTGCAGCCTTTCCTACTTCGGTTATGTAAGCGTGACTGATCAAGGGTTGCAGCCACGCTTTCTTTGGTTCGGTCCCACCTGCACAGCATTCCAGTTAAATGTTTTCTGCTTTAGCCATAGGTTGACTAATGCCTCATGAGTGAATTTGGTTGCTGGAAACTGTGTGAAGCCCTTTGTGTGTGTGTGTGTGTGTCTCTATGAGAGAGAGAGTAATGATGATGATGCTGGCGTTCAATCATTCAACAAAGCTGCTTCATTTGTTTATTCAACTGAATTACCTGCTCTTGAATTAACAATCAGCTGGTGAATGTTCCACAGGTATGTGGTGCACCCATGAAAATAATTCCAAAGCTGAATCAGCTGACTACAGAGTCTGCAAAGGCCGTATTCTTAAAATTACAAGTACAATCCTCATAACAGGCTTCTGTGTGCAATTTCTTATCAACCTGATTTCATTCACAAGTTCTGATCTGGGGTTGTTTGAAAATCACACTGGCCCCTGTTGCTATGCTGAGAGACTGCAACTAAAAAAAGAAAGCTTTTTTACCATCCAAACATTCTGCATCTGTAAACATGCATGCACGCACGTACACACACACACACACACCCCTCTTTGTTCATTTATAATTTATGAGTCTCATCCATTAGGCCAAACTTTGGGACCCTAGATTCAAATGTTTTCTCACTTCTATGGACTCCGATGCATTCCTTATAGATTGATATTTGTCAAACTGCTAAGTTAAAGTTTCTGATACAATATCAATGTTTATATAAATAAACATTAATGCAGGCATGGTCACAGACGTACACACAAACATGCACTCGCATACACATACACGTAAACCTACATAGATATACAGGAGTGGCTGTGTGGTAAGAAGCTTGCTTCCCAACCACATGGTTCTGGGTTCACTCCCACTGTGTGGCATCTTAAGCAAGTGGCTTCTATTATAGCCATGGGCTGACCAAAGCCTTGTGAGTGAAGTTGGTAGATGGAAACTGAAAGAAGCCTGTTGTGTGTGTGTGTGTCTATATATATATATATATATATATATATGTATTTGTGTGCCTGAGTTTGTCCCCCACACCATAGATTGACAACTGATGTTGGTGTGTTTGCGTCCCCATAACTTAGCGGTTCGGCTAAAGAGACTGATAGAATAAGTGCTAGGCTTACAAAGAACAAGTTCCTGGGGTTGATTTGTTTGACTAAAGGTGGTGCTCCAGCATGGCTGCAGTCAAATGGCTGAAACTAGTAAACGACTAAAAGAATAAAAGAATACATATAAGTTAGTAAATCTTCCATAGTTATTCTTGTCATTTTTATGGAATTCCATATAAAATTGTTGTGCTGTCATCTTGTGTTTTCCTCTTCACTTTTGTGTTCTGCATTATAATGAGGTGTAATGGTTCCTTGTTGTAAATGCATTTTGTAGACAAAAGGCTGTTTTGAATGAGTATTGTGTGTGTGTGTGTGTGTGTGTGAGAGAGAGAGAGAGAGAGAGGGAGAGAGTCATAGACTTTTACAAGTGAAAAGGTGATATTGACTTTGAAGTTTGATAACGATGCACTCTAGCAAAAAGTATTGAGCAACTCTTCAGTTTAATGTTAAATTATTTTTACATGTAGCCTGACTTCAAAACAAATGTTACTATATATACGTATATATATATATATATATATATATATATATATATATATATATATATATATATATATATATATGTGTGTGTATATATACATATGCACAATAAATTGTCACTCAGAGGTATTACCAAACTGTATCGATTTATCATCATCATCTTTTAACATCCGCTTTCCATGCTGGCATGGGTTGGACGGTTTGACAGGGGACTGGCAAACCAGGAGGCTGCACCAAACTCCATTCTGATCTGGCAAGGTTTCTACAGATGGATGCCCTTCCTCACACCAACCACTCCAAGAGTGTAGTGGGGGCTTTTTACATGCCACGGGCATGGGAGCCAGTTGGGTGGCACTGGCATCAGTCACGTTCAGATGGTGCTTTTTACGTGTTGCCAGTCAGGCGGCACTGGCATCAGCCACTGTTTAATGGTGCTCTTTATGTGTGTGTATATATATATATATATATATATATATATATATGCACACAATTTTTTTTGTGCACCAAATTCTGCTCAGAGGTTTTTTGTTCAACTCAAAGCTGTTGTAGATGACACTTCTCTCAACAGTGTTGCTGAGGAGCAAACTTCTTGACCACATCCGGTCAACATGTGCTTGTATGTGTCTGTCTGTCTGTGTATATGCAGGTTGATATGATTGACAGAAAGGAAATTTTGAGAGCAGTGCTCCAGTCTGACCAGAGCTAAATGGAGGAAACCATCTAAAGAACAGAATAAGTAATAACAAAACTGTAAAGTGATGATTAAAAAAAAATGAAAAATAAAACAGAAATGCTTGTATTGAAAATTTCCAATAGTTCTTTTTTTTTTAATGGAGAGGGAATAAATAAATAAAAACTGTTTCAAACCTTTGTATTGAACCTTTGAACTCTGTTTGTTTGCAAATTAACCTGCCAAAGTGAAGAAATGTTGCAACATATTTCAGATTTTTGTGACCAAACTGCTTGGATTGAAATGTTTAGATATTTATTATTGTTGTTGTTGTTCTTCTTCTTATTATTATTATGTTAGAAACAATTACTTTTTGTCATCATCATAACCAGCATCATCATCATAACCATCATCATCTCATCGTTATTTTTATTCCTGATTAAAAAGTAATCACTTTCAGACACTGACTTCTCACCTGTTTTTATTTATTTTTTTTTACTTTTTTTGCTTCCTTTTATTTTACTTTTTACCCTTGAGATTTGCAACTAAGTAAATTATTATTATTATTATTTTCATTATATTTTTATTTAATGATTATTATTTTTTTTTTTGCTTTTGTAATTCCATTATCTTAATCAATTATGTTGACTACTGGGTATTGTTTCGCATCATATTTTATTTTTTTACTTTATTTTTCATTTCAATTTCTTTCTTTTTTCCTTATAATTTTCTGTCTTTTTTTTTTTTTCTTGGTCCACTGACATTACCAGGAAATGTTTCAGTTTTGATCTGTATGAAAAATCTAGTCTTTGTCTTTCATTAGACATGACAGAATGTGTCTGTCCAACTTGTGTTTAAGATTTATATATTTATTTATATAATCATATATATATGTATGTATACTTATGTGTGTGTACATATATGTATATAATTATATGTACATATGTGTGTGTATGTATACATATATGTGTGTGTGTGTGTGTATGTATGTGTGTGTGTATGTATGTGTGTGCATTATATTTTATTAATTTCTGTTATAATTATTGCATCTGTTTTACTTTATAGTTTTTTATTTTTTTTATTTTGTCTCTTCATTTTCTGAAAGGTTTTCATTAGTAAAATAATAATAATAATGATAATAATAATAACAGTATTAATAAAATAGTAATAATTATAATATAGAACTAGACAGAACATACTATGGAAGCTAGGAGAGCAGATATGATTGTAGAGGACCAAAAATACAGTATAATATCATAGACTTTGCAATTCTGTATGATAACAGAGCGAATGCCACAGAAAATGAGGAATACCAAGATGTCGATTGACAGATGAAGAGATTGTGCAAGAGTAAGATAACAATTATTCCTGTGATAATTGGTGCACAGCATGAGAACTTCAATCTAAAACTCTGAAAAAGTGCCCTCTTGTATTCTACAAAGATCATAGAAAGATTATTGAAACTCTTCTTCAAAACACCATCCCTACTCACTGATATAGCATGTAATAGTTTTATCATAACGATAATAATCCTTTCCAATATAGGCACAAGGCCTGAAATTTGGGAGAGGGGTATAATAGATTACATCAACCCCAGTGCACAACTGGTACCTGTTCTATCGATCCAGAAGGATGAAAGGCAAATCAGCCTCAGTGGAATTTGAACTCAGAACATAAGGACAGACGAAATGTCACAAAACATTTAATAATAATAATAATCATCATCATCATCATCGTTTAACGTCCGTTTTCCATGCTGGCACGGGTTGGACGGTTTGAGTGGGGACTGGCAAACCCGGAGGCCTCATCAGGCTCCAATCTGATCTGGCAGTATTTTTACAGCTGGATGCCCTTTCTAACACCAAACCACTCTGAGTGTGTAGTGGGTGCTTTTTATGTGTCACCGACATGGGAGCCAGTCAGGCGGCACAATGATTTCTTGATTAACCACAAAGTATCTACAAAAGATCGAGGACATTAGAGGACAATGCAATGTGGAACTACATGAAAGAGCAGGTAAACAGAAAAAATAAGGGTAACAATTTAAGCATTGAATAATTCCACTTCAGAGGGAGACTTCCAAGAGCTGCTCATAACCCCACCTCAAACCCACACACTCACACTTCCCCTGACCATTAAGACTTCTCTCTTTTGTTCTCCTTCAATCTACAACTGCTTGTTCAGAGTTGGTTCACTCACGTGGGCCGTGTTTACCACTCACATCCATCTTTAATCAAATGAGTGGGGGAGACAGTACTTCTGTCTTTATCTTCACTTTCCTTTAGATGTGGAAATAGAGATGACCATGTCTGCTCTGTTAGGTCCCAGGGTTAGACAACAGCACAAGAGCCTTGCTGCAGATTTGAACCTGTGGCAGGTTAGCAGTCGAATGGCAGACATATCCTTATTTTCTACTCCTCTACTTGGTGCCATATTGTGGCACTGTGTGACACTTTGTGCAATTGTCTTCTGGTATAACCCTGGGCTAAACAAAACCTTGTAAGTAAGTTTCATTGATGAAAACTGAAAGAAGCTTATTATGTGTGTGTGTGTGTGTGTGTGTGTGTGTGTGTGTGTGTGTGTGTGTGTGTGTGTGTGTGTGTGTCTCCCCACCACAGCTTGATAACTGGTGTTGGTTTGTTTACATCCCTATAACTTAGCAGTTCAGCATAAGAGACTGATAGAATAAGTACCAGAGTTTAAAAAATGAATAGTGAGTCTAATGGTTCAAGTAAAACCTTTGAGGCAATTGCCCCAGCATGGCCACAGTCCAATGACTGAAACAAGTAAAAGAATAAAAGATACAAAGAATTCTGGAAAACCCCCCCCAGAAAAAATAGTAATTATAGACATTTTATTTGTTTTCAGTGTGTGTATAAGTGTTGTCCACCTGTATGTCAACAATTTCCTTAGTTGTCCCAGATGAGAATATAAATGTCGAGTGTTATTATTTGCAGCATAGCAATAACAGGTTGTTTGAGGGGAGGGGTACAAATAAATATATTAAGACACACACGAAATACATGATTTAGTCAGTTACAAAAGCAAAATGTGTGTGTGTGTGTGTGTGTGTGTGTGTGTGTGTGTGTGTGTGTATGTGTGTGTGTGTGTGTACCCATGCACTAATGTAAGGATTCAATTACTCTGTGTAAATCTGAAGTATTTAACATATCTGAAATGATTCATTCATAAACTTCTGGTAATCAGAAGCAGAAAATGCTGACAAAAGAGCATCCAGCTGTCATCACCAGCAATGCATTTCATTAATTCCTGAAATAAAGAAACATTTTGAAATTACAATATGTAGACATGTTGCTTTCAGAATACAAAAGAATGTTTGCCTCCACCAATAACGAAAAGAAAATGAAATGAAATGAATACCCCACTCCCAATACAAAGGAATGAAATAACGACAATGATAATAATAATAATCATAACAATAATAATGCTGATGATAATAATAATAGTAAAAATCAATTTAAATAGAAATGGAAAAAGAAAGTTTGTAGAATAAAAAAAAATTTTTTAAATTCAGAAAAAAGCAAGCAGAAGAGAGCTGTTTAATTGTGACATAAAGTGCAAATGATTGTAATCATGTTTATACATGAATGAGTTTGGTTTTGTGATGGTGGTGGAGGTGGCGGGGAGGCGGGGGCGTTCGAGGTGTGTGTGGTGGGGGAGGTTAACAAAAGAAAACTATTTTCAAGCATTCCACTCACATTTTTTATTAAAATGTGTTTACAATGAAATCTCTTTTTGGTGGGCATGAAAGGTTGGAGGGGTGGTGGGTGGTGTGGGAGCAAGTGCAAAAAGGGTGCTTGGTGGAGGGATGGGGGCGTTGTAAAAAAAGTATATATTACTTGATTGTGTGAGGATATGAATGAAAAATATGCATGGATGTATTTTTTATGTAAACATGTATCTGTTTGTGTTTATACACAAACCGAAACACACATTTGTGTGTGGTGTATATATATATACATATATACATACACACACATACATATATAATAGGTACAAATATAGCTGTATGAGTACAGAGTTCACTTCTCAACCGCAAGGTCAATGTGTTGGGCCCATTGTAGAAAACTGATTTAGCAATCCATACTATAGTCACTGGTTGACCAATAGCTTGTTAGTCAAACTGGTTTGACAGAAACTGAAGAAGCATGTCTCACACACACACACACACACACCTCTCTCAGAATGAAACACAGACTGTATGATGCTTGTATGCAAACGGCTACAGAACAGAGAAACATGAGCTTTGGCTGCCAAGGATATGCAGAGGCTGAAAAGAAACGAAGCCAGTGTGCTTTGCTGGGTGTGCGTGTGTGACAAAGTGTAAGCATCTTGAGAGAAAAGTTGGGCAAAAGAGGCATCAGATGTGGTGTGCAAGTGAGACAACTGCACTGGTATGGTCATGTGATGTGTATGGATGAGGACAGCTGTGTAAAGAATTGCTGATCGGTAACTGTGGAGGGAAATTGTGGAAGAGGGAGACCCAGGAAGACATGGGACGAGATGGTGAAGCATGATCTTTGAATGTTGGGCCTCACAGAGGCAATGACCAGTGACTGAGAAATTTGGCAATACACTATACTTGAGAAGACTTGTCAAGTTGAGTGAAATGATAGTTGTGGCCAATGCTGGTGTCACGTAACTTGCACATATGTTCCTAGTAGCTAATGAGTTGGTCCCTGGCACCCAGCATGGCTTCCACTCTGGAAGAAGCTGTCTTACAAAGCTTTTGCAGCATTATGACTGAGTGTTGAAACAACTAATAAATCTCTCAAACATGGATGTGAAATATATTTACTTTGCAAAGGCCTTTGATAAGGTTGAACATGTCTTAGGGCCACTGCTGTTTATGACAGCTCTTTCAGACATGCCATCAGTTACACAGACAGCCATACTTATAAGCTATGTCAACTACACAAAAGTAGTACAAGCAGTCAAGGAATCTCTCAATGCTAGTCTTCTACAGAAAGACCAAGATGCTATATATATATATATGTATATATATATATATATATATATATATAGGAAAATGAAAAAAAGGCAGAATTCTCCTTGTTGATTCTTTTCATAGAGAAATTCCAACCATTTCTTAACACACATACCCCTCAGTGACCTTATTTCTCTAGGAACAGACATAAACGTCCTGTTGAAAAAGAGTTCATAACTCCAACTAAAAAACATTTGTCACCCTCTACATACACTTCCTGTTTTGACACCACACTTCCTGCTTAACACAAACTTTAAACTCTTTTTTTAAACCTAACACAACTGTCAACTCTCATGCATCCTTATTTTTCCAACCATTATCTACATGAATTACCATTGAACTTCAAAAGCTCAAAGACAATATAATGTATTGGTATATTTATTTTTTTATATATTATTTTCTTCATTTTGTACTTCTTTGTAAAAGACATTTTCATTCTCCTTCTTGATAATTTGCTTCTCAATGAAAACCGGTTAGAAATCTTTATTAAAATATGCTTCCAGTTTAGCATTCTGCCTTTTTTTCATTTTCCTATTATTTCTCCACGTGCGGTTAACACAACCCCACTATTTACTGACTTATATATATATATATATATATATATATATATATATATATGGGCTGAAGAAAACAACATGCAATTTAATGCATGGAAATTCTCTCTGCTTTCAGCTAACCTGTTCTACCGTACTGTAACAAATATACTTTGGACTAAAAGGAGTGACAGCCCTGAAGTGAAGTATAGTGTATGACCTGGAAATTGATATAAGCAGCAAACCTAATTTCATCTGCATATCATCAAGATAGTGGCAATGTGCAGGTGGATGGCCAGACGGATTCTGAGAACTTTCAGAACAAGGGGTCAGTAAACTATGCTGGTTCTATGGAGGACGTTTGCTGTTGGCCATTTGCACAAATACTCTGAACTGTGGTCACCCCATAGTATCAAATTTAGTAGTGGAACTTGAGGCAGTTCAGTGGTGGAACAGCTGAGTTACTGGGAGAGACTGAAAGAGCTACAATTCTACTCCCTGGAGTGAAAATGGGAGAGATATGCAGTGATATACAAATGGAAGATCCTGGAGGGGTTGGCACCAACTTTGGCATTGAGAGCTATACTAACCTCGAAACTGGACATTACTACATAGTTACAAGTGAGTGGACAAATGAAAGAAGTAGGCACCCAACACATTATTTAAAACAGTTTGCTTCAGCTCCATGCAACTTAAAATTTCATCGGTTCGTTAGATAAATTCATCTCATCAAGCTTGTTGAGACTAATAACACACACATGCATGTGCACACACCCACACTTGCACAAATGTGTGCACACACACACACACAGGATAGACAGATAGAGAGTGAGAACAAATGCTCTTTTAGTAATTCTTTTGCAACATTAGCTTCGAAGCTGTTCGTCACTTCCTAAGCATTTTCAGCTTTACCTGATGTTCCTACCTTGAGCAATTTCTTTCTTCTTTTCCTGAATTTACCTTCATCCTCATTAACTATGCCATATTGATTTTCTTTCATTCTTTATTTCATTTATTCTTTTCTTTCTTTCATTTATTTGTTGTCAACTCTAAAGAAATAGCTTGTTTTATTCATTTATTGTTTTAAAATGTTTCTGTTGTGTTTTTATTTTCTCTAAATCCTTAACTAACTTGTAAGTCTTCCGTTATTATCTGCCAGCTACTTTCAGAATAATTATTCTATCATTAGTACTCAAGTGAATTTATTAAAGCTTTCCTGGTGGATGAGTTTCGTTTGTCTTTCCTTTAACCTTCAGAGTTTCATAATCTTCTTTTGCTGTTATACTAACATCATCTTTGTGTATATTCATTTGCAAATGATGGAAGGATGCTGAATTTCTTAAGACAAAAAAAAAAAAAGAAAAAAATTAATTTTCGCATCATTGCATATGTTTCTTTTTTTTTTACCTTACCTCAGGTAACACCTTCGTTGAGTAGTCTAGAGGAATCACCATCATTATCATCATCATTGCCATCACCACATCTCTCACCACCACCACCACTTTACATCAGCTTTTCCCACGTCCACCATGGTTCAATTCATTTCTTAGAGAGTCCCCATTCTCATAGACTCGTGCTCCTACGTTTCCTATCACCAACCTCTTCACATGGTGTTCCTGAGTGATTTAAATCGATCAGTCCTTGATGAGACTGAACTAAAGACACCTCCCTACTCGACCCCTTTTCAGCTCATTTGCCAGCCCTTTCATAATATGGACGTGGGTGCATTTTTCTTGCTTCATGGCATCAGCACTACAAATGTTATCTCATTTCTCGCTGAGGCACAGAAGGTGCATGTTGGGTTCTCACTCAATGCCACCGACACACATGAGTTGCAGTGCCTTGTACACAATAGGCATGGCTGAGTGGTCAGAACCTTGTTTCTGACTACACGGTTCCAGGTTCAGTCCCACTGTGTGGCACCTTGGGCAAGAGTCTTCCACTATAGCCCCAGGCTGACTAAAGCTTTGTGAATGGATTTGGTTGACAGAAACTGAAAGAAGCCTGTCATATATCTATGTATGTATATACATGTGTGTTTGTGTCTTTGGGTCTATGTTTGTTCCCCACCGCCACTTGACAACTGGCTCCCTTAGCTTTTTTTTCCTTTCATAGGGCTCAATTAAAGAAACATCTGTCATGCAGTGAAGCTGTTTTAATTGTCTAATTCTCTCTCCAGCAAATGCTTTGGTTGTCTGCTAATTTTAGAAATCATCACAGCCACCACCACCACCACCATCATCATCAGCAATATTATCAAAAGATGTGCATAACACAGTTTTTGTTGGGTTTATTTCTTTAATCATCTCCCTGTCACATATTGTTGGATGAAATCTGAATTTCATGCAGCTAATGTGTCCCCAATTGAGTTAGTTTGGCCTTGTCTTGTCCAAAGAGAGATGGAGACCATAGAAAGCATTGTTACCTTGGTAACATAATTACTGCCAGAGGTAGAATTTATTGATTATATGAGGACTTTGTTGAAAGTGCATATACATGTGTGTGTATGTGAAGAGAAGGCCAAAGAACTGATTACTTGTGTTGACAGGAGAGGATTTTTCTCACTTTGTTCTCAAGACATTTCTTATGAAGTACTTGTATCAAGACTGATCCTATCTTGCTGCAGGAGAAGTGAGTGGAATGGTAAAAGTTAGACAAAGATCATTTTGGTATTCCCATAGCAAAGGAGTTTATTTCACAGCCATGTGATGTCAGGTTCAATTCCACTGCTTGGCACCTTCACCAATTGTCTTCATTGGTTAGTCTTGGACTGACCAATGATTTGTGAGTGCTCTAGGGAGGAAGAAACTGAAAAAGCTCCTTGTATACTCACATAGATGTGCGTATATATATATATATATATATATATATATGTGTGTGTGTGTGTGTGTGTGTGTGTGTGTGTGTGTGTGTGTATATATATATACACACACACACGTAGGTACATACATACATACTTACATGTGTGTGTGTGTATCAGTTTGTATTGACATTGCACTCAAATTGTAAACAGAATTCACCCCAATACAAGAGGTGTTGTTCTCTTCCAGTCCTTCATAAAAACATGTCTACCAATTGTGCTGTTTGTGTATTAAAGAATTTGGTGAAATATTACTTTGCTTGGAAACATGTAAGGGTTGGTGATGAAATATTCAGCCATAAAAAATCTACCTCAGCGAATTTCATTCTTGGCAATTTCCCCATCACCAGACATATTGCAACACCTGTCCTCTCCGTTAGATTGCTTACATGTTACAACTCTGTCTCTTTATACTTTGTCCTTCCATATCTTGAAATTGTCTGTCAAGCTTCCTCTTTTCCTGTTTCTTCTTCTTTACCCACCACAATTTCTTAAAGAATGATCTTCACAAATCATTGAAGCTTGTCATGTGGCCATCCCCTCTCAGCATCCTATTCTTCATCATTGGTCCAGTGTTACATGCTTTAACAAAGCTGCTTGTCTGCAATGTGCAGATTTCTATGTAAGTGTGCATGCATGCATGCATGTGCTTTTAATGGAAACCTTCAAAGTCAACCTTTGTGGATTGCAACTATATTATCCAGTAGGGTGTGATTTGAGGGAGATTTTGTTGTTATTTCTTGCTTGTCAAACAACAGTGCAGAAGCACCCCCATTGGCTCAGCCTATGTTGCTAGTTTACTCTCATTAGTGATAAAAGTATTTGGAATATTATTCTTATTACTTGTTCAGTTAATTAAGATGAATATGGAGCTCGTTACATTCTGAACATAATTAAAAAACTAAAATCTAGAAATAACTATATTTACATATATGTATGAGTGAGTAATTAAGTAAATTTATAGGAACATTGTGTCTGAGTATCATCACCACCATCATCATTATCATTGTCATCATCATCGTTAACCATTTTATGCATCTCTTTTCTTGCTGGTTGTGTGATTAATGTTGGTGTTTAGTTTTTTTACAAATATATTCATATGAAAACATTTGTGTATGTATAAATGATATATGTGTGTGTATATAATTGTACATTTCCATTTGTATGTGTCATCTTCATCATCTTTGTTATTTTACATCCATTTTCCTTCCTGGCATGGTCTATGCCTATATACATGCATGTTTATGTGTTTGAATATGTCTTGCTCTGAGCGTGTAGCTTTATTCAAAAGTTACAATGATTCAAAAGTGCATTGTGACCAGCGATGTATAACAATATCCGATAGTCTGCTCAATCATGTGATGTGTGTATATATATATATATATATATAGTGAATTTGTGTGTGTGCCTCACCAAGGCAATGACTAGTGGCTGAGACCTTTGGAAATGTGCTGTGCTTGAGAAGACCCAGCAAGCCAAGTGAGACCCTAACCCGTGGCCTATGCCAGTGGTGTAACCAGCTCACTTAGGCGTACCTTTCCTTCATTGGACACTAAACTCTGCTTTGTGAAAACCTGTTGAGGCAAATAAAATCGAAATCAAATTCGATGACAGCACTGCATGACTGGCGTCCATGCTAGTGGAGCGCTAAGAGCACCATCCAAGCGTGATTGTTGCCAGGGCTGCTGACTGGCCCCCGTGCACCATCCAAGCATGATAGTTACCAGTGTCACCTCACTGGCACTTGTGCTGGTGGTACGTGAGAAACACCATTTGAGTGTGGCCGTTGCCAGTACCGCCTGACTGGCCCTCATGGACACCAGTAGCATGACCAAGTAACTTGTGACACAAAGACTCCTCTGCTTTTCAAAAGGAGCAGAATTGAAGGACGTGCACCAGGGGTGAGTTTAGAGTATAACTGAGGGATAGAGAGACAGGGTGAGCGAGAGAGAGAGAGAGAGAGAGAGAGAGAGAAATAAATAGTGTTGGAAATGCATTGGGAGACACCTACAAGATATATACATACATATACATATACATATATATATATATATACATATATATATATATATATATATACATATATATACATATATATATATATATACATATATATACATATATATATATATGTATATATATATATATATGTATATATA
>NC_068989.1:96089926-96091823 GCF_001194135.2 Octopus bimaculoides
TATATATATATATATATATATATATATATATATATATATATATATATATATATATATATATATATATATATATGTATCCTTTTATGTATGTGGACCTGTGTATGTATGTGTGACACATAGAAAAGTGGATACATCAAAATGATGATTATACATACACACACACACATACATGCACACACACACACACACACACATACATATCTTTGTATCTTTTTTTAGAAACCAGCTCCTTCTCTGGAGGAAGAATTTAAACGATTAGAAACAGAAGAGAAACATGCGCACACACACACACACACACACACACACACACACACACACGTATGCATGTGTGAGTTGGCATGTAGGTATATAAATTCAAATATTTGTTTATTTACATAAGTATACACCTGTGTGTGATTGTATGTGAGTGTACATGAAAGTATGTATGCATGTGTGTGTGTGTAGATATGTGTGTGTGTGTGTGTTCAGAGGTGTACTTGATAGACAAGTGATTTGATCTGAAACCATGTATATATATGGATATGTAGAGATGTGGATGTAAAAATATACATTTGTCAGTATATAATTTTCAAACGTGCATTCATGATTTCTCACACACACACATATATAAACGTGTGTGTGGAGTTATGCAGGAAAATGAACCTGCTCCTCTTTATGGTCATTTAAATATCAAACTAATTGCCTGTGTAATGTCCCAGTATCAATGACTAAATTGAATATGAATTATAGATGTTATGGGAATGCTCAAGGAAATATTCTAAGCTTGCATTCTCACATCTGACTGTATAGAATAGCGACTGAATACCATGGATGCATGTAGGTACCCTCACACATGCACATACACACACAAGCTCGTGTTTAGAATTTGCTGCTCTGTAACTGTGCAGAGACCCATTACATACACACACACACACACACACACACATATATATAAGTAATAATTTTATACTCAGGTATGCACCTTGTAGTAACTTTGATAGGTTTCGGCCAGTATAGGCGGATAACACAGGGGCCAAGTCTTGGATGGATTTTAAAATTGATGCCAACATCATTCGTGCAGTATTGATGGAATATTTTACACATCACACAAATAATGTAGCACTCCTGGTGGCGTTGGAGAGAGCAGAGGTTGATTTTTTTTTAGTTGACCCCAATAGTCAATGCCTCTCATGCCGTCTGTTTTTCTTGTTATGGACTTCTGGAGTGCTTCTGCTTTCATAATGAGTTGCTTTGTATCCGGGGACCATGGTGGGCAAGAGTATTTGAGGTGGGGGGTCGGACAAAAGCAGAGTAGAGAAGGATGGATGATGATGTATGCTGTTTCTGTCTATTATATTCTGATATATATATGTGTGTGTGTATATATATATGTATGTAGATATATATATATATAGATATATATATATATACATATGTGTGTGTGTGTGTGTGTGTGTATATATATATATGTAAGTCTATATTTGTATGTATATATTATGCATGCATGTATATATATATACTACGATAGATTGCTTAATAAAGAGAATGAATGGGAGAAAGAGAGCCTGCCGTATGTCGACCCAACAGAGGGACCAGCTATCCGAGTTGACAGTACCAGGGTAGATAAAGCAATTAAGAGTATGAAGACAGGGAAAGCCCCCGACCCATCAGGAATCACTGCAGAGATGCTCAAAATATCTGGCAGTGTTGGTTACAGCCTAGTCACCCGTATTACAAACCAGGTGTTACACGAAGGAGTCATACCCAATGACTGGTGTAGCAGCACCATAGTAAACTGCTACAAAGGTAAAGGTGACGCTTTAGACACTAATAATTACAGAGGCATCAAGCTGTTAGATCAGGTTATGAAAGTTATGGAGAGGGTCATAGCCCAACTAATTAGGGAGCGAATCAATTT